>NC_057813.1:470895279-470895521 GCF_018294505.1 Triticum aestivum
TCCTTTCCTTTTTCCTCTTCTTCTTCTCCTCCTCTCCTCTTTTTTCTTCTTCTTCTTCCTCTTCTTCTTTTTTCTTCTCCTCCTCCTCTTCTTCTTCTTCTCCTGATCTCCTCTTTTTCTCTTTTTCTTCTTTCCTAAAACTAAACTAAACCTAAACCTAAAACTAAAAAAACAGAAAAAGAAAAAAACTAAATCTAAACCTAAAACTAAACTAAAACTAAACCTATAAACCTAAAACTAAA
>NC_057813.1:471261743-471268475 GCF_018294505.1 Triticum aestivum
GGCGGGGCACGCGGGTCGGGAGGGCCGGCCGCGGGCCAGGTGGGCCGACGGCGCGGGCGATGGAGGCGCGACACCTGGCAGACACCGTTTGGCCGGAGGCGGCGGCGCGGGCTTTGTCCGGCGCGGACGGACATGTCCGGCGCGGCGCGGAGGGGAATTTTAGGGTTTGGGGTGGAATTGATCCGCGAATTTCGGGGGAGGGGCTATTATATAGGTAGAGGGAGCTAGGAGACTCCAAATGAGGTGCGGTTTTCGCCCACATGATCCTGATCGAACGACCGAGAGCATGGAGGGGAGTTTGCTGGGTTTTGGGCCACTTTGGAAGGGGTGTTGAGCTGCACACAAAAGAGACTTTTACGGTTACCCGGTTAATCGTTGGAGTATCAAACGACCTCCAAATGGCACGAAACTTGACAGACGGTCTACCGGTGCTATACCAAGGCCGCTTGGCAGACCTCGGGCCATTCCGAGAAAGTTTAACACCCGCTCACAACAGGAGACAAAAGGGGAACGCCGGAGGACATAGGAGTGTCGGATTGCAAAACAGACAACGGGGAAAAAGCTCGGATGCATGAAACGAACACGTATGCCAATGCGATGCACATGATGACATGGTATGAAATGCAGATGATGACATGGCAAAATGCAACACGCAAGCACAATGACATTTTAACGGCGGCGAATAACTGGCGGGCACCTGGCGCATCAAATCCGGGGCGTTACAACACTCCTCCACTAACAAGAGATCTCGTCCCGAGATCTTAGGACCGAGACGGAAGGGAAAAGAGGAATAGGTGAAACAAGAAATCAAGAGAAGAAGCAAAGAATTGAGAGCACTCGAGAAGAAGATATTAACGAAGAGAATGACGAGAATCGAAAACTCACAGAATCAGATAGACTATGAAACCACTCCGGTTAAAATAAGAAAGAAAAGGAATAAGAGCGAAAGAATTTAGGCAGCACTCCGGCTGAACATGGAAGAATAGAACACGAGCTTGAGAGGACGGAATGATACTTGATGAAGACATGACACAAAACCTCCAGAAAGAATTGAAAGAATGGAATGAAAAGAACTTAGAAGGAAGGATTGAACGAAATTGTTGAGAAAATTAACAACGAAAGAATAAGCTTGTTGTGGACTTATAGGTAACATCTCAAAATTATGAGGTGATAACCAGCCACAAGCAGAAAAGATTGAATAGCTGAGATGAACGAAGAAATGCAAAACTCCACTTCAAAAGTATACGGAGAATTAATTGCACTTCGAGACATGAGAAGAAAAGATACTTGAACTCCTCCAACAAAATCTTGATGAACTCTTGAAGAATGAATTGAATCATGAAGAACCACCATGAAGAACTCCGGTGACAAAATACAATGAGATAGAATTGAAGGATGAAAGAATAAGATTAAGGCTTGCGGTGATTTAGATGGAGGTTCCGACGAAATGGACGAGGGAATTTGAACTCCGGAAAAGAAAAGATGAAAACACTTGGAACTAGAATTTATCCATCAAGAACAAACTCCAAAGAAAGGGATTACTTGACGACGATGAAATAAGAATAAGAATTGTGTTATGCTTATCCTCATCAAATTTAATTGATGACAACCGGATTTGGCATGTGACTTATTCCCCTTGAATAGGATTGAGGAGTATATGGCGCCACCTTTAGAAAGGTCTTCAATGAACCATCGGTAGATTGGAAAGAACGAATGAATTAATATGATAATCAAAGAAAACGAATCTGAAAGAACCACCGTAAGAATTCGAAAATGACTGATGAAAGAGATTGAATCACCGGGAAGAATTCGAAGAACCAAATATGCTTGAGGGGATTTAGATGCAAAAGAACAAAGAGATCATGAGCTGATTAAAGAACAGTTGAACGAAGCACCGGGATAATTGGATAACGTTAGCTAAAATGCGAGGACGAAGAATTCTTCTGGAACGACAGACTCCGGTGAAAAGAAACAAAAATCAACTCCTGACATACTCCGGATGGGTAAGAAAGAATATCTGACAAACGGAATAATTTGAGAGGATAACATGAAGCTAGAACCACGAAACTTCGAGAGAACGGGCAAGATTTAGAGGAAAAACTCTTCTTCAATATTCAAATGATGACGAGAAACACCACAAAAATTACTGAGATACTCCGGGAGAATGATAAGCGAAGAGGTTGAGCCAACAATGAAAATGATTCGAAATTGATCTTGGAAAAGATCTGACTGATGAAAATCATACTTACATCAAATTTCAAAATGATTTGAGAATAGCTCCGGGAAATTAGAAGAGTCAGGTTAGATCCTGGGAAAAGACCTGTGGGTTAGGGCCCACTAAAAGAAACATCGTTGGAAAGGATTGTTGAACAGATAGAAGAAGCACCGGAACAATTGAAATATTTGAATGAGGTGACAACCACGAATTAATTCGAACACAGACGAATCTCCTGAGACGTCTTGAACACTCCGGAAGGATATGGCGAGAGGCGAACGAGCAGGGAAAACACTTGATCCATGAAAAAGAATATGATCAACCCGAAAAAAACTTGAATTGGGTCCACCGGAGAAGAAAAAGAGATGAAGACTGTTGAACAAAACGAGAATTCACCGGTTGAAACAATTGAGGGAAGACTGAAGAGGTTCCGTACGAATGAAAATTGATGATCGAAAGAGACTCAGGCTCCGGGAAGAAAAATGGTGGGAGGGCGGGAAAAACAAAGGCAACTGGAGGAGAGAATCGACGAAAAACTTGAAGAGAAAACCCCGGTTGAAAGAAAGCAAAGGCTTCACACGAGTAGGATGGATACTCGATTACGGTCACCGGCTCCGAGATGAAAAAGGGGTGGGCGGGTGGGAAAATAAAACAACTGATGATTGAACTCAAAGATGAAGAGGCTCGAGTCAACTTGACGAGAAATGCACCGGATAAAAGAGCTGAGAACCAACGAACAAAAAAACTAACCGCGTGATCCTAAAGAAAAATTTGAAGGGAAGAGGAGTAGTTCAAAACACCTACGTCAAGATTCCTCACCAGAGTGACGAAGGGGCTGAGGAGTAAAAGAATTACTACTCTCCGATATAACTAGACTCCGAAAACAGTTTTCTTCTAGACTCAACAACAGCCAAACTACACGGTCAATCAAGGGGGCTCCTATGTTCGGTCGAGGCTCTGATACCAACTTGTCACGTCCAATATGTGACCCTATCCAAAAGGAACTCAAAGGTCCCACCAAGGATAGACCCGCATATTGAAACGCTTTTGCAAGGTGGATATCATTACATCAACATTACATAATAGATGGGGATACATACAAAAGGCATACAATGCCACACGAATACAACATCATCATACATAAGGGAACATCCGACTACGGATGAAACACAAACAGAAACTCAAACGACATCCACCCTGCTAGCCTAGGCTGCCGACCTGGAACCTATCCCTTGATCGAAGAAGAAGCAGAAGAAGAACTCAAGCAAGCAAGCATCGCTCTCGCGTCATGATCATCGCATAACCTGTACCTGCAACTGTTGTTGTAGTAATCTATGAGCCATGAGGACTCAGCAATCCCATTACCATGGGTATCAAGACTAGCAAAGCTAAATGGGAAAGGAAGGGGTAAAGTGGTGAGGTTGCAGCAGTGACTAAGCATATATGGTGGCTAACATACGCAAATAAGAGCGAGAAGAGAAGCAAAGGAATGGTCGTCAACTAGCAATGATCAAGAAGTGATCCTGAACTCCTACTTATGTCAAACATAACCCAAAAACCGTGTTCACTTCCCGGACACCGCCGAGAAGAGACCATCATGGCTACACACGCAGTTGATGCGTTTTAATTCGGATCTGGTGTCAAGTTATCTACAACCGGACATTAACAAATTCCCATCTACCACATAACCGCGGGCACGGCTCTCGAAAGTTTATACCCTGCAGGGGTGTCCCAACTTATCCCATGATAAGCTCTCACGATCAACAAAGGATATTCCTTCTCCCAGGAAGACCCGATCAGTCTCGGAATCCCGGTTTACAAGACATTTCGACAATGGTAAAACAAGACCAGCAAAGCTACCCGATGCACCGACAATCCCGATAGGAGCTGCACATATCTCGTTCTCAGGGCAACACCGGATGAGACATCCTACGAGTAAAACCAGACCTCGAGTTTCCCCGAGGGGGCCCCGCAGTCTACTCAGTTCAGACCAACACTTAGACAAGCATTGGCCCGGGGGGGCTAAAATAAAGATGACCCTTGCGTTAATTACTCCCAAAGGAAATGTAGGTGGTGGTGAGGCAAATGGTAAAACCAAGGTTGGGCCTTGCTGGAGGAGTTTTATTCAAAGCGAACTGTCAAGGGGGTCCCATAAATCACCCGACCGCGTAAGGAACACAAAATCCGGGAACATAATACCGGTATGACGGAAACTAGGGTGGCAAGAGTGGAACAAAACACCAGGCATAAGGCCAAGCCTTCCACCCTTTACCAAGTATATAGATGCATTAATTAAATAAGAGATATTGTGATATCCCAACATAATCCTGTCCACCATGGAGCAATCTTCAACTTCACCTGCAACTAGCAACGCTATAAGAGGGGCTAAGCAAAGCGGTAACATAGCCAAACAATGGTTTGCTAGGAAGGGTGACAAGGTTAGAGGCTGACATGGCAATTTGGGAGGCTTGAAGAGCAAATGATAGGTAGCGCAACAAAGCGATAGAACGAAGCAACTAGCATAGCAATGATAGTAGTGAGATCCAGGGTAGCGGTCATCTTGCCTGAAATCCCGCTAGGAAGAAGAACGAGCCCATGAAGAAGATGAAGCCATGAAGACGAACCAAGCGTAGACGAACGAATCCTCGCGATCACAACGAAACGGGAACTATCGAGAAGAAGCACACAACATACTAAACAAACCACACATAGACAAGACATTATGCACAACCAAGCATGATGCATGACAAAGCTAGATGAGGCTACTCATGGCAAGAGATGATGCAAACAAGAACAACACATCAAGGCAAGTTTAAATGAGGCCGGAAACAACATATAACAATTCCGGTAAGCCCTCATATGTAAGTTTCGTAGTTGGTCCAGATCTGAATAAACATTATGTTCAAGTTGTTAAACAGCAAGTTAAGATGCACCTAGAGGATCTACACGAAATTCTAGTCAAGTTACATATATAGTTCATTTAGTTCGGAGCTACGGCCTAGATGATATGAGCAAAACAAGTTAAACATGGCATTGATGCAAAATGCATCCAAACATCAAGAAAATACCTCAAAACAAGGATGCAACATGATAATATGAAACTACATGCCAATCTAAGCAAGTTTCATATAGAGCACACTCAAAACGGAGCAACGGTTCAACACATACACACAATACAAGTTATAGCAACAATCTGTCCATAACAGCAACAAGGCATCTAGCAAGCATCAAAACAACATACTACAGTACCACAATATGAAAACAAAAGGCATGGTCATGAAGTAAAGGTAAAGCATGACAAAACATGAACACTGAGCTATCTGCATAAAAGACTAGAACATGCTCAAAAGGACATGGCAAGATTGCAAATAATAACAGTTTTAGGCTTAGCAGAAATAACATCAGGTTGCAATGTTTAGAGCTATCAAACAACATGTTACAAGAACTAATCATGGCAAACAAAGGCATGACATGAATCTACTAATTACATAGAACAAAAGTCCATTACTGACCATGAGCCAAAAAGGCATAGAAAATATGATGGCACCCATGTAAACATGGCAAAAGATATGACAGATTCATACATGGAAGGAACAACAATAAGTAGGCATGTTGGTGAGCTTGTGCCACTTACCACAGAGCAATACATGGCATGACAGGGTAACCAACAGTAACAAGACATGTTTATGAAGCTAAGCATGGCAAGATCAAGTTCATAGGGTGCATGGATCACTAACAACAATCATGGCAACATTGAACTTAATGTTAACAGGCTGACAGCAACATTATTTAGCAACTTTGAGAGCAAGATTACAACAAGCTACACTAGGCTATAAATGCAACCAGGGGCATGAATGGATAGAACAAGACATGTATAACAAATCATCCTTAGTGAACGTCTCCAGATTATGCATAGAATGACTTGTAGCAGCAGGTTTACATAGCAACAAAATATAACAGAATCAGCCTAGCAAAACAGCAACAGCTAGTACCCTACTTAACAAGCTTGATGCACTCAGTACAAGACTCACAAAAAGACAAGGATGGCACCCCTGTAAAGATGGCATATCATAGATCAAAACTCATGTAGAGCTCATGCTCATAGGGTGCACACATCAAACATGGCAAAAATGACAAATGAGCATGTTATAACAGTTTCAGCAGATTAACATCATATAGCACTCTTGCAACGATGATTAGGGCATAAAGATGGACTCAAAAGAACATGATGTAATGGAATGGAATGAAGTACTCGTCGAGGCGAACAATTTGACATATTACACGCACGAAACGGAGCAGTATGCAGCAAGTTATGATGCGATGAACATGGCACGATAATGCAAAAATATTAGGGACTTAGGCAAAATCAGGGTCAACCTTCGTGGATCTGAATCTGGCACGGTTTTCGAAGCTCGTCGGAGAACTCGCCGGAGTCGATGGCGGAGAGGAAGGAGAAGGCCGGAGACGGGCGGATCCGGGGCGCGGGGCGGCGCCGGTCGCCGGGGACACGCGGCGGC
>NC_057813.1:471268839-471277996 GCF_018294505.1 Triticum aestivum
CCAATGGCGCAGGCGACGGAGGCACGACACATGGCGGACGCTGGTTGGCCGGAGGCGGCGGCGCGGGATTTGTCCAGCGTGAACGGACATGTCCGGCGCGGCGCGGAAGGGAATTTTAGGGTTTGGGGTGGAATTGATCCGCGAATTTCGGGGGATGGTCTATTATATAGGTAGAGGGAGCTAGGAGACTCCAAATGAGGTGCGGTTTTGGCCCACACGATCCTGATCGAACGACCGAGAGCATGGAGGGGAATTTGCTGGGTTTTGGGCCACTTTGGAAGGGGTGTTGAGCTGCACACAAAAGAGACTTTTACGGTTACCCGGTTAATCGTTGGAGTATCAAACGACCTCCAAATGGCACGAAACTTGACAGACGGTCTACCGGTGCTATACCAAGGCCGCTTGGCAGACCTCGGGCCATTCCGAGAAAGTTTAACAGCTGCTCACAACAGGAGACAAAAGGGGAACGCCGGAGGACATAGGAGTGTCGAATTGCAAAACGGACAACGGGGAAAAAGCTCAGATGCATGAAACGAACACGTATGCCAATGCGATGCACATGATAACATGATATGAAATGCAGATGATGACATGGCAAAATGCAACACGCAAGCGCTATGGCATGGCAACGGCGGCGAATAACTAGCGGGCACCTGGCGCATCGAATCCGGGGCGTTACAAAAAGAGTTCGTACTAGAATAACACCTTAAGACACAAATCAACCAAAACCCTAATGTCACCTAGATACTCCATTGTCACCTCAAGTATCTGTGGGCATGATTATACGATATGCATCACACAATCTCAAATTCATTCAACCAACATAAAAGTACTTCAAAGAGTGCCCCAAAGTTTCTATCGGAGAGTCAAGAACATGTGCCAACCCCTATGCATCGGTTCCCAATGTCATGAAACCTGCAAGTTGATCACCAAAACATACATCAAGTGGCACATGATATCCCATTGTCACCACAGATAATCACGGCAAGACATACATCAAGTGTTCTCATAAAGACTCAATCCAATAAGATAACTTCAAAGGGAAAACTCAACTCATCACAAGAGAGTAGAGGGGGAGAAACATCATAAGATCCAACTACAATAGCAAAGCTCGGGATACATCAAGATCGTGCCATAGAGGAACACGAGAGAGAACACGAGAGAGAGAGAGAGAGAGAGAGATCAAACACATAGCTACTGGTACATACCCTCAGCCCTGAGGGTGAACTACTCCCTCCTCGTCATGGATAGCGCCGGGATGATGAATATGGCCACCGGTGATGGGTTCCTCCTCCGGCAGGTTGCCAGAACGGGCTCCCGAGAGGTTTTTGGTGGCTACGGAGGCTTGCGGCGGTGGAACTCCCGATCTATCTTCTGTTCTAGAAGTTTTAGGGTATATTGGTATATATAGGAGGAAGAAATACGTCAGGGGAGCCACGAGGGCCCCACGAGGGTGGATGGCGCGCCTAGGGGGGTGGGCGTGCCCCCCTACCTCGTGCCTTCCTCGTTTATTTCTTGACGTAGACTCCATGTCTCCTGGGTTGCTTTCCTTCCAAAAATAACTTCTCCAGTTGATTTCGTTCCGTTTTGACTCCGTCTGATATTCCTTTTCCTCGAAACACTGAAATAGGCATAAAGCAACAAATTTGGGCTGGGCCTCCGGTTAATAGGTTAGTCCCAAAAATAATATAAAAGTGGAGAGTAAAGCCCAATATTGCCCAAAACAGTAGATAAAGTAGCATGGAGCAATCCAAAATTATAGATACGTTGGAGACGTATCACGCATCGCGCAGCCGCAACACGTGCGTGGCAACATCGTTCACCAAGTGGCGGAGGCGATCCTGGACCTCGTCACGATCGGCCCGCTCGCGCTCGAGTCGGCTCCCCTGACGGCCTATCGTATCTCTCGCTTTCTGCAGCAATGCCGCCGACGCCTCGAGCATCTTTGTGGTGGACGCCTGCCACTTTTGAAGCTCCGTGAACTCCCGCACATAACAGAGGAGCATGGCACCCCTCTCCTCCTTGACCTCACGGAGCTCCACGTCCTTGGCCCTGAGCTCCGCATCCTTGGCATGGAGCTCCTGTGTCAGGCGCCTCACCTCAGACTCCGTGATCTGCTGCGCCGCCATGGCAACAGGTAGAAGCAATGGGGAGAGGAAGCAAAGGGGCGAAACAGTTGAAAGGCAATGCAATCTACAGGAAGGCGGAGGGAGCCAGCCAAGGAGCGGGGAATCTTTTGGTTTTCACCACGGTAAAACACCAGTCGAGGACTTCTCACATCAGGGAGCAGTGGGTTTTACAGGCGGAGTCATCATGACTAATTGCTGTCGCGCCTGCTCCCGTCAATCAAAAAATTAAAAATCCTGTCGCGCCTGCTCCTGTCAATCAAAAAATTAAAAATCCTGCCGCACCCAAACACCAGAGCAACGCCGTGGTGGATATTTAAATTTACCTACCGGCAAGTAGATAAAAAAAGGGGTGAAAAAACAAATGTGGTGGCGGCCTAGCTAATCGGTCGAACTAGCCCAACTAGCTAGCCACCGTGCTTCACTAATGTACTTGGCGGGAAAGGTGGTTTTTCGTGATTTGACGACTCATTTACTTGCTTCAGCGCTACGACCGAGGAGGACCTAGAAAACGCGCGGTAGGTCGTCCCACATCAGGAAGAATATATGCGTGCACCACCCGGGAGGACCCCGAAATGGCGCGGTAGGGTGTGCCACGTCTCGGCACGGAGGAAAAATGTGTGTGTAAAAATATATTGTATCAGACTTAGTACCTATGGTTTGACCTCGGGACCCAGCCAATCGGTCGAAAACACCCCACTAGCCACACAGCTTCATCATGCAAACATGGCACGGAGGATAGATGTGGTTAGCTCCATCTCGACCAGCCACAACGTCTCTTGTTCTAGGCGATTCTTCTATTTTCCAAGCTTTTTTTAGTTGTAATAACACCATGGCAAGCTAGCGCTGCTCTTCGTGTGTGCCTGTCCAAAGGTTAGACGATGGAGAGAAGAGAGATTGAGATTGCAGACCTGGGACCCACCAGTAAGTGAGACAACGGTCATGCACGTGTTGACGAGGAACTCCCTCTACTCTACTCAGCGCAAGTACTATATAAAATCAAGTTATGGGACAAAGCCAACAACCGTTGTTGTTTCAGGCTATCGACTTACGCATTGTAGTCCAGGTTGCCAGTTTGAATCTCGTCTTTTAGATTTGTTAGTTTTAGGTCCAAATTTGATTAATGACAAGTGGGACCCCCGTGTGTTGTTCCGATATTTCAGTGTAGGATGGTTTTTTTGAACAAACACTTTGCGCGGTTAGACAAGTAACGGCATGAGTTACACGTATTTTGCAAGTTTTACAAACAAAAATGACAGTGGCATAGAATATCACATCCACCCCGCAGCTTAGATACTATGGTGATACGAGTTTTTACACCGTTGGAAGTGAGATCCAATGGCTTGGGAGTAGTCTTTGTAATTATGCGCAATTTCCAAACTCTCCAAAGGTTTTTTTGCAAGTAAAACTTTCAGGCCTCATGTGTGCCGCTGCATCTTCGATCCAACGGCTCCCCGTTGCTCATATTAGGTGCTCCCCGTAGCTTAATTACCCGCTACGGTGATATGAGCATCTAGGTCGTATGATCAGTGATTAGATGGCACATGCGTAGTACTTGTACTTTCTACGCATTTCCCAAACTCTATCAGTCGTATATTGCAAAAACATTCAAACCTCCTACTGTGGGCAGTTAGATCTCAGTGAACTCGTATCACCATAGAATCTACGATGCGGGAGCACCTCATCTTCTCCCGTGCGAGAAAACATAAGGTGCTATCACAACTGGGGTAAAGTTCGGCCACCGAGGAGGTGTTGGGTCACAAATCCATTGGAACCACCTCCCCGTTGGATTTGTGACCCAACACCTCCTCGTTGGATTGTGACCCAACACCTCCCCGTTGGATTTGTGACCCAACACCTCCTCGGTGGTTCGAATGGTTTTTTGCAGAAAATTCATTGGAACCACCTCCCCGTTGGATTTGTGACCCAACACCTCCTCGTTGGATTTGTGACCCAACACCTCCCCGTTGGATTTGTGACCCAACACCTCCTCGGTGGTTCGAATGGTTTTTTGCAGAAAATCCATTGGAACCACCTCCCCGTTGGATTTGTGACCCAACACCTCCTCGTTGGATTTGTGACACAACACCTCCCCGTTGGATTTGTGACCCAACACCTCCTCATTTCTTACTGGGGTAAAGTTCGGCTAGTTCTCCGAAGAGCTTATATCACCAAAGCATCTAAGGTGTGGTAGCACATGATATTCTTACATACAGGAGAATATGATGTCCTCCTTCATCTTAGATGCTACGGTGATACGAGCTTCGAGGTCGTTGGATATGGGATCCAAGGGAATCTGAGTAGTTTTTGTACAAATTGTGTGCAATTCTCAAACTCATCAAGGTTTCCTGTAAAAATATTAAGACACATCATGTGAGCTGCTATATCTCAGATCTACAAGCTCCAAGCAACTCATATCGGCATATAGCATCTAAGGTATGGGGGCACATGCTATTCTCCCGGGGAGGAGGGGTGGGGGTGCACAACCAATCGGTGGTTGGGAGGGTGGGGACAAATATAATCTAAACAACCCTAAACAGAGCTCCACAATTTTATCTAAGGTCGAGGGGTTGACCCCCGACAATCATAGCTCCGCCTAAACACAACATTTGCATGTACTGTAGTACTAGACTTAATATTCATGTTTCAGTTTCATGTTCATTTTAAATATTGAACTGAGGACCATGCATGTCTTACATTTTACTCCCTTCGTTCCTAAATATTAGTCTTTTTAGAGGTTTCAAATGGACTGGCACATACGGATGTATATAGACATATTTTAGAGTCTAGATTCACTCATTTTGCTCTGTATGTACTCACTTGTTGAAATCTCTAAAAGACTAATATTTAGGAATAGAAGGAGTATTTTTGAATTCGTGTCATACATGCATGGTTTGGAAAAATAGATGCACTAGACTTATTGGATTGTTGTTGTGTTCGTGTGTGTGTGTCTTTGTGTGTGTGTGTGGTCATATGCTTGATACATACAAAGTTTTCTCACCTCCATATTGTTCATCTTTTAAATTTGAATTCGCATTGGAAAACTTACTAGGGATACCATGAAATGTGAAATCCACATTGAGATCACTATATCACAAACTCACACTAATTCAACAACTCGTCATAAATCAATTACCACGTTGAGATTAGTATTTGCAAGGAAAATGCAGGTATTGTAATACACATAGATTCGTTCGGCAATTTAAAAGGTTCCTTCTGTATTCTCAAATGGTAGGACCCAACGGCGTACCAGCCAGACCTTGGCTCGTGTTGATCCTAAAAAATTAAAAAAAACGGGCTCGTGTCCTTTGGTGGCATGCGTGGTACGCACATTAGGCGACCCCAACCAGTCGAGCCTCAGCGTTTCAAGTTGAAATATCTGGTGGCCAGAATTCTAGCCCTAGGAAATTCCCCTCATGTCCCCGGTCCATAATGACTACCGATGAACAACGGAGGGATGCTTTAGTAACTAGACAACGTTACCTACCGTGCAAGCACGGTTCAATTCCCTCGGTCGCTGCTCGGCAAGGTCACCCATCAACTGCATTGCCTAGTACTACTACTACACCAAGATGAGCACAGAATTGAGCCCATTTGTTCGTGCCTAGTACTTGAGTTAATATATCAGGCAATGCACTGGTACGGAGGGATTATCCTTTTACTCTGCATATATAACTTGTCTGAAGTCTAACAAAGCAAAATGTTTGACCAAATCCTTTCTTAAGAAAAACAATAGGACAGATGTACGGCTTGAAAATTTATTGCATGATGCAGGTTATGATATTGTTTCGAATCTTGGATCTTAAATTTCAGAAAATCCAAAAGTGAGCATAAATTCTTGAAACTGAGCATGGTCACGTGATATGGCACAAATATTACTTCTTTTTCTTCAATTTGAGACAAGCCGCTTATGACAAGTTGCCCAAATGAAGAGCCAAGGTATGTTGGAACAAAGACCTATCACGTTAAGGCTAACGCTTTCACTATTGAAACTATGGGCGTTTACGTGCCGCCACGAGTCCCCGCTTCTCACCGGCAGGTGCCGTCCGAGCAAGCGTGTGTGTCGACGGGAGGCGTGCGAGCAGACCGCTGTGCCGGCTGACAAGGAGGCGTGCGAGCAGACCGCTGTGCAGGCTCACCAGGAGGCGAGCCCTTTGACCAAGCTCCGCCGCCCACCTTCATCCCAACTGCTACCATTTTTAATGTCACTGGTGCCGCAGTTTAAAATCAACCCCACACTACCCGGTATCGCTACAATCTTCTCTCTTCCTCTCTGATTCTCCTGTCGTCTACCTCCAACTAGCCTGACCTAAATGTACGCCATGCCGCATCACGATGTTCTGCCCTTAGTGTTCCAGTTTCCTGAGGAAGTCACCCAGCCGGAGTCTCAAGAACATAAGGTGCTTTGGGATGAGCTTGAACTGGCCTTGCGGGAAGACGCCACGCCTGTCCCCGCTCCCGTTCCGGCTCCTGTCGCCCCGACTGTGCCAGCGCCCATCCCCGTGGCATTGATGGGCTGGGAGCCACACATTGTCGCCGAGCTTGATCCCACAGGGTTCCACGAGGTCCCCGCCGACTTTCACACGCCCATGCACCTGCCAGCGCATGCGCCTGCGCATGCACTGACGCGCACGCCCGTGACGGTGCCCGTACACCTGCCAGTGCATGCGCCTGCGCGTGCACTGACGTGCGCGCCCATGCCGGTGCCCATGCACACGAATGTCTCCGTCGCGCCGTTGACTACGCATGTCCCCGCGCGGGTGCCAGTGCCCCCCTTAGCAGCATGGATGGCCGCCGTCGACCGCTTCCTTGCACCAACGCCAGTCGCCTCCTCCCGCCAGTTGACTCGCTCCGAAGTCCAGAACATTTTGGCCTTCCTTGAAGCTAGTCCAACGTCCAGGAGTACGCCAACAACGGCGCAAGACGCCGCCGTCACCGTCGGTCAGTGGCCCAACGACACACAAAGCACGACAGAGGAGCCGCTTCCCACCGCGAGACGCCGCCACCGCCGCTGCGTAATCTAAACTTTCCATGAAAAACGTTCGGATTGCCATGCTTAAAATCCGAATGTTTATCATTTCCATTTATTTTATATCGATCGTCGTATAATTTAAAGTCAGAGTCAGACTGAACGAAATATGTGGTTTGATCGATTGAAAGTTCTGGTAGCACCGTATCAAATTAAATATAAAACGTCATCAAGCCACATGTATTCCTTGTCATCCACGTTTAGCGTGCAGTTAATTTCATACCAAAAATAGTGCTAATGACATAATAACATGCAAATAATAACCTAGTACTTAATATCCGCATGCACTTAATATACTTCCAAATTAACTGCTAGTACGTGAAACTGGTGCCGTGAGTTGTGAACGCGTCCAGATATGGTCAATGGCAACATCGCCCGCGAGTTCTTCGTGTTTGCCCGTGCATCTAAACGCAGAAGGGGAGGAGAGAAAGAGAACACATGGAACCCACCAGTAAGTGAAGGCGAATAGTATAAAAATAATATTACACGTTATCTATTAAATAGGCTATGGTAATATAAAAACATTATGTGAACAAAGGGGGGTACAACAAACATTGTTGTTCTACGTATGTTGCCTATTGACGTGCGGCTTGAAGGCCCGGTCGCATGTTCGATCCTCGTCCTTTATTTTTTAATTTGTATATGAGTCCAAATTTGTTTCATGACATGTGGGCCCCTCGGTGTGTAGTTTGTAGCACTTTAATTTGTGGGTCGAAATTTGTTTCATTCCAAGTGGACTATCGGTGTGTAGTTTTGTAGCTTATTATAATAATTAAAGAGAACAACATAGTTTTTTGCAGTAATACCATGGTGCGCCGTTGAATGCGAGAAAGGACGTGCGAGAGAGCGTTGACCGAGCCAGAGGGAAATCAACTAGGGGAGTTGCGGGGGTTGCAACGGTGTTTGGAGTAGTTGTGGGCCGAATGCTACGAAAATATAATCTAAACCGACCGGAATAAATGCCTACACAAATTAATCCAAGGTTGGAGTACCCCTTGCAATGTAAATAGCTCCGGCTTTGCGAGGGATGGAGAGGTATTAGCTTCAATGCATGGAAGATATGGTGTGAGAAAGTGAGGTCAATCGAGAGACATATAGATAGAGAGACAAAGTGAGTGTGGTCCGACATTCATTGAACTGATATATATGCTCTGGAGATATATTGTTCGATTAAGCTTTTGGCAAGGGTGAGGGTTGTAAGATAGAGCTTGAGAGATGATCCAGTCACATACGTGTAGATATATTTTGTGCGTGGGAGGAAGCAAGGTCAATCGATCACATAGGGTCGCCGTGCGATCGAAAGAGTGAGACGAGTTGGAGAGAGTGACCTAGATAGACAATGTGCATGAGAGAGTATACAATGTGAATAGGTCGAATTGGGCTCAAACATGGTGATATATCGTTTTTGTCGGAGAAAGAGCGAGGTCAATCGAGACATACAGAGAGAGAGAGAGAGAGAGAGAGAGAGAGATTGAGTGAGCGTGGCGCGCCATGAGGTCGAAAGAGTGGCAGCAGCTTGGTTGGACTGACCTAGATAGACAATCTGCGTGAGAGAGTATAGAGCGTGTTGATCGAGGCCCGAACAGGGAGATATATCATTTGTGTGTGAAAGAAAGCGAGGTTAAACGAGACTTAGAAAAAGAGAGCGCGATTGAGAGAGTGTGGCCCGCCGTGCGGAAGAAAGAGTGAGACAGTCTCGAGGGAGTGACCTAGATATACAACGTGCATGCGTGCGGACGAGAGGTTGGGGGGCTAGATAGGCAATGCATGTATTTAGCGCGAGAGGGTGAGAGGGAGAGGGGAGAGAGAGAGAGAGAGAGATCGTCATGGGGTGCAATGTCGGGTGTGTGAGGTAAATACATTTGGTAACAAAGTGGAAAAAGGGGTTGTGTAGTTGAGAGACTTAGACATCGAAACATGGAGAGAAAGAATGAACGTGTGTTGGAAACCGATAGCTTCCTAAGGTGGTTAGGAGAGGAAGATCGACCGATACAGGAAGTAT
>NC_057813.1:471278108-471278817 GCF_018294505.1 Triticum aestivum
TTGAATGTACATAGTACGAGACTTAATATCGATGTTTCAATTCGGTGTACATTGTAAGATTTGAACTGAGGACCATGCATACGGGTAATTATTTCGAATTCGTGCCATACTAAGTTTCTAAAAGTTGACATTGACTCAATTTGTTGTGCTTTTTTGTAGGGCATATGTTTGAATCCATCCAAAAGTTTTCTCACTACATGGTGTTCATCATATACATATGAATTTGTATTAAAAAAGTAGCATGGATACAGTGAAATGTGAAATCCACGTTAGAATTGGAGATCGCTACGTGACACATACTCTAATTCAAATAACTAATTATGTGACACACACTCTAATCCACGTTAGCGTGGATACCGTTTTGATTTTTTTTCAAATAACTCCTCAGTAATTAATTTATAGTACTCCCTCTGTTCACTTTTATAAGACCTTGAAGACATTTCAGACAATGTGCAAAATAGTTCATTTTACGTTGTCTGAAACGACTTACAAAAGTGAACGGAGGGAGTATCTCGTTTCGAATGACTAATTATTGCAAGGAAAACATAGGCATGGTAATACATACAGATTCCTTTGCAAAAGAAGATTCGTTTGCATTCTCAAATGTAGGAAGACCAGGGTCGTGTCGGGGTGGACGCTGCTTCGGTGCCTTAAAGGCACCTGCCTTTTGGTCACCGACATGTGGGCCAGCCACCTGTTGGGCCCACAT
>NC_057813.1:471279062-471386507 GCF_018294505.1 Triticum aestivum
CTTCCACGTTTCGGATTGAAATATCTGGCGGCCCCAATTCCAGCCCTGCAAAATCTCTTTTCTCCACCGTCCCCTTCCGTGCCCAGATTGCTCAAATCCCTAATTTGCCACCAGCCCAAGCAAAGTTCGAATCGCCCCTCGTCTTGTCTCTTTCCCCACCTCTGTGCCAAACGACGACGACAAAGACGACGGTCGTGCTTCACCATCGCACCGGAGCTACCTCATCTACGCCCTCGTCCACCGCACCGGGTGGTCCACCGACAATGTCGGCCGTCGCAACCGACGTGCCTCATAGAGACCGAGTTCCATCGCATCAGGTGCGCTTCACCGACGCCGTCTCCCAGCTCACCGGGGCTACTTCACTAAGCACATCGTCGCACCTCCGCCCCCCAAGGCCGTTGGGGCTTCACCAACGGTCTCATCCACCGCATCGTAGTGCTTCGCTGCCACTCAAGATCTGCATCCATGCGCGGCCAGCCAATGCTAGTGCATCACCCTCAACGGCTCTGAAGTGACCCGCACTCTAGCTAGGCGAGCATGCCAAAACGCCGGCCCGAACTAGGTACCCACACATCACTCCCTTGTGCACTGTTCCGATGATGGTTGGATATCCTTTCACTACTCTCTTAGCTTACACGCCTATGCAACTCTGACTTTAACTCTTATTTCTTCTGGAGATATCATCCGAAACAAGCAAATCCATTTTTTAGCGAAGCATGACGGCGCTACGGGATCTGGTACACATCCTGCACACCCGTATAACCTTGTAAGTATCTGTCCTCCGGTACAACATCAAGGTCGATTCCTCTTATTTGATCAACCATTCGCCATGTCAAAAATGCAGAGGGGGATGCAAGGAGCACAAGGCCTGCACATCCAAGCAAGTGGTAACATGGACTTGTACATTTAACATCCCAGGCGCAAGCAGAGCTGTAGTGAGCCTCTACAACGAGCTAGCGTAGGTCCCTGCATTTCATTTAATTTGTACTGGCATTCGTGTATGATTTGTGTGTAGTGGCAGATCCACGAATTCAAGTTACCAGGGGCGAACATTTAACTTAAAAAATACGAAGGCACTTGCACTCCGAAAATCAACATAACTTGAGAAATGTGAAGCTACATGCACTTTGAAAACCAGCTAATGATCCAAAGTAGTTCAGATTATAAACACTAAATGATGCAAGCACCAAAAAACACAAAATGCAACATGGTGTACAAGGACTACAAACATGGTCTGTACCTGCTTGAATTATTCATTCTCTGGCTGAAAATATCGAAGTGTAATTGCACCTATAACTAGTGCGCAAACTGCATATCAATATATCTATCTTGCACAAGTATGCCAATAGTTTCAAACAACAGATTACAAAAGTATTTATGCTATGTTGTCATGATACGGGGATTTTCTGGAAGATGGCATCGACGTTTCCTCAAGCTATGAAAGTGCACTATAATTTGCTTGTCATCAATGCCTACAAATCTCTGTCTCTCTCAACATAGCAGATCATCATTAGACACTAAATCCTTCAATGAGCTTGCAAAATGCTTGCATTAGATCCCTCATTAGATACTATATGTTCATCACCAAGAGCATGTAAAATGTTTGCATCAAATCCTTCATTAGCAGTCTGTTCATTAGACACTTCAGGATCAAGAACAACATGAGCTTGTATGTTTGCATTGGAAACTTGATTAGATACATCAGATTCAGTCAGTTCAGTATTGATTGGGGGAGTTATAAAATAAGTAGAAATTGGTTTCATTTTCTCATAGATTCCTACATACAATCAGTTTTACAACACCGTCAGGTTTAACTATTGGCTAGAAATTGAAGAGTTGAATTAGATATAATCAGGGATGTGATGTACCTGCTCGTTGCGCATGCTACTCTTGCAAGCTGCGACTGTCCGTTTGCGCAAGCTCGATGCCATGCTCGTGCTGCCGCCGCTGCCTCCCACGTAGGCTACACACACGGTTGGATCTTCGTCTTCTTGTCCTTCCATTCGCTTGAAGCCCGGTGACGGCCCTCCAACGAGGGCGCGAGGAAGTGCTGTGTCGGTCTGTCCAGCGGTGGCTAGGTTAGGAGCAAACCAGACTGGAGGCTGGAGTGATTGAATTGGGATTTTTCCTGCTGTCGATCGAAATGGGAGGCGCCCGTTGGGGTCGCGAGCCTACTATAGGGCCTGCCTTGCACTTATGTTATTGGCCCATCCAAATTGAAACATTTTTCTTCATTTTTTACATTGCCTACTTGTGCGTTGGGACGAACAAAACTAGCCTGGGCCAACCTGGACGACTCAAATTAGCTACACACTTTCCAGCCACCTGAGGCGGCCGCCCATACCAGCCCCTATGGAAGCGTCGCCCATTTTTGCGTGTATGATTGGGTAGTGAAAAATATTCCACTGGCGCTCTTGATTTACCCACAGAATGGTTGAATTGCTTGTTTCTATGAACTGAGTTCGCCAATAATGTGAAGGATGCCAGTCTTTTAATCCTATTGTAGATTGCTTAGATCTCGATATGCCAAAAGTAATTGCATTAAATATACAGTAAAAGCCATTGTGATGTGTGTGGCTTCAACTAGTCTGACTACACGTCCTCATATAACATATCAAGGACGCACCATCTTACCAGATTAACCATTCGACTTAAAAATGCAGTGTGGAAAGAAAGAAGTATTGGGACTGCGTATCCAAGCAATTGATGCCATGGACTCCTTCGTACAACCTTGTAAGCGAGAAAGAAGTTGCGGTGTGCCTGTACAAAGAACTAGCGTAAGTTTAGTTACCTACTTCTCGGAATTTTAGTTAGCCACTTATTGTAAAATTGTTCAATTATGTTGCATGGCTTAATTTAGTTTGCTACTGATTACATAATGCCACAGCCTATTAATCCTATTGTAGACTGCGCCTATCTATGTGTTTGATACTTACTGTTAAGAATTACCTGTTTGCCTTAACTTAAATATCTACTTGTTTGTTTAACTACTTTGCTGCTGCAACAGCGGGTTACAATCATGTTAATAACTACTTTTCAGTATCCAATTGAAACTCTTTAATTCCTTGTTTGTTTAACTGGTTTGCTGTTATAACTCCTAGTTGAGATGTTTTGCTAACTTCAACTTTTCTGAATCCAATCGGAACTTTAATGGCAAAACAGGTTAGCCCAAGATCAAAGAGTGAGGTCCCCATGGACGTTGCATCATCCCACAGCAGTGGCACCGACCCAATCGTGCATTATGAATTGCCAACTGCTGATGCTCTAGAGGCTAAACTAGTGGTAAAAAGAGATTCTGCTTCTGCACTTAGAGATGAAGTTGACATGTTGAGGAAGCAAATAGCACAATCACAAGCAGTACTCAAGATAACCATTAAATATTTGGTGGATTTCAAAACGAAGCAAGCTGAGACCGACCACATTGTTAAGGTTCTGAAGGAAAAAAGGAAATTAAATTCCCACTTGGTAAATAATAGGTGAAACGTTCTTTCCATCGTTGAATAACCTTTGTGTTGTTTGTTCATGTAATCAATCAAACCATTTGTTTTAGAGATCATGTAATAATTGTTTTTTGTTTTTTGTTTCTTGGTTTATAATTTTATTTGAGCACAAGTTTGTATTAGTTGATAAGACTCGGAGACATTTCATTTGGATTGTTGTGGTAGACCTACAAATATGCCAATCGGGCTGAATGTGCATTCGGCACTAATAGAAGTATAGATGGACCATAAGTGGCACGCATCGGAAAGGGCCAAGATGTTGGATAAAAAAGGATGCTGTTGTAGCAAAAAAAAGTACAGCGGCCTGGCTTATAAGTGTTTATATGTCTATTAGTTCTGTACATTCTTGGTTGATTGACTCGGTATTTGAATCTTGATACATCGCTTGTGTACATATCTAAATGGAACGGACCACTTTTCCGACCGGTCCAGCGGCGGGGGCACTGCTCGAGCTCGGCGCGCCCAGGGCCTGCGGAGAAGACAAAGCTTGGGGGGATGGCTCCCGGGCCGACTCAGCGAATTCGGCAGGACGGGCCCTGAAAGTCCACAATCAGCTGCAGGGATAGTAAGGTAAAGGAGTAGAGAAAAAAGAGGACTTACTCGTTCATGGCAAAGTACTTCCTGCACTTCAACAGGCGGCAAGGGTGATCATCGCCACCCAAGGCCTCCTTCCTCTTGCGGAGGGCTTCGAAGTCTACGCGGAACCGACCTAAGCGCTTGGCGCAGGGGTCAGTCTGTGGCATGGAAGAGGCGTCAAGGTGATCAGCACCAAGGGGACCAGCCTGGGGGACGCCACTAGGCGCCGCCTCATGAGGAACGGCTGGGGCCTCGGAGGCCCCAGCCTCGGGAGCCGTAAGCCGCAACTCCTCGCCTTCCACTGCTCCAGGACGGGCTTTGGGAGATGCCGCCTTCGGGGCTCCGCGTGGCGTTAGCATCTCGACATCAGCCCCTTCAGCTCCCGGCGGTTCTCGTCTCCCCGCTCCATCGCCTGAGACAGAACCGCTTAGGGCGACCGGAAGAGCAACCATGGCAACTGGGTTCTCGTGGGGCCCCGTGAGGCCAGCCGGGCGCAGCCCCCACTCATCAAAGTTGGGCATCTGCCTCACAAAATCGGCCCTGCCCGAGCAAAGATACAAGAGGGCAGCATCGTGGCGAAGGCTGCCTGGGGAAGGGTCGCCAGTCAGGACCCTGAGCACCGTCCGCAGCACTTCAGGCGCCAGGTCCTCCTCCTGAAGCCGCATGCGGTCTTTGTGCCCTGCAAAGTCCCACATCCAGCAGGAGTGGCACTGGAGAGGAGCAATGCGACGTTGGAGGAAATCCTTCACCACCTTGGGCGCCGTCACGTCGAGCGCCCTCAAACTCTGGAAGCGGCGCCAGACGAAGGCGAGCCGGGGGCTCACGAGCGTCTCATGATCCCAGCCTGAGTTGGGAACAGCAGGAAAGGTTGGGTGCAAGAGCAGGGGGCTGGGCACTCTGACATCCACATACAGCCACCGCTCTCTAAACCTGGCCTCGGGAGGACGAAGGCCGAAATTGATCCCTGAAGCAGCCATCTCCGGAACGGCGAGGAAGCTCACACACCCTGAGCATTGAGTGGGGCCGCTCAGGTGCAAAGAGAAGAAGTGGCGTAGGAGGGCAACGGAAGGAGGGATGCCCACCACTGCCTCACAAACAAAGGCGAAAACAGCTAGGAGGGTAATGGACTCAGGCCCCAAGTGCATCATGTGGATCTGATAATGGGAGTGCACCGCATTGAAGAAAGCGGAAAAGGGGTGTCGGAGTAAATGACAACGGGTAGCCTAACCGGCTCCCTTTGACCCTCAGAAAAAACAATGGGCCGATCGGGCCTTGAAGCACCTAAGACACGGGGCCGCCTTCTTCCGGCCGGCTATCACATAGGCCGGCTGGCGAAAGGCGGCCCGGCCATAAACAACCTTTGGAGGATGCCACGATAGGGCCGACTCAAAGAAGTCGGCCCATGAAGGACCGACTCCAAGAAGCCGGCCCATGAAGAACCGACTCCAATTAGCCGGCCCATGAAGGACTGACTCCAAGAAGCAGGCGGCCATAGGCCGCACCCTAAAGTCCACCCCCCATAACAGTGACGGGACGGGGCGTGGCTACAGCGGACCCTGCCACCACCGTATCCCGGAACATGCATGGCTACAGTATGCCGTACGGGGCGGCCATCTCCCGTCTGGCAAGGCACTGTTGCCATGTGGATCATGATGCCATCCACGACGGGTTGCCAGTACAGCCCACAGGCGGCGGGCCCCTTCGGTCAGAGAGACATCCAAAGGCAGCCCGACCTCCCCAAGCCTGCCTAAGGCCGGGCCGGCTTCCTATAGCCGGCTTGCTCCCCCCTCGGGGCACGTGCACCATTAAGCAGACGAGACGAGGTAAGGCTACAGTGGGAGCCCGCAAGGCGGGAGCACTGTAGCCATGCTTACCTCGACAAAGCCCTCGTCATCAGAGGCGAGGCAATTGTAACCAGCCCCCGACAAGATCCCCCAAGCGGTGGGGTCGGCCTGTCGACCAATGGGCCGGCAGCCGACGGGACCCACCAGTCGGCGGGCCCCAAAAGCCGGCGGAGAAGCCGGCGGTCGTAGACGCTGATGGCCTGGGCCCGCACCCAGCCGGATTACCATTAAACCCCCCGGAACACCCATGCAAAGGGTTGATCTCATAGAGTTTTAGGCACTACCATAGGGAGAGAAGAGAGCTAGCCTTGCCCTTCTTCCTCCTCCCACCGAACAGCTCAAGGAGCCTCTTGTAGCTTCTTATCGATCTAGTGATCATGCGGAGACCCCACAAAGCAGGAATAGGAGTATTATCTCCACGGAGAGCCCCCAACTTGGGTAAAATCCGCCGGTGTGCATGTCTTCGCCTTATCCCGTTTCCAGGCACCGGCGATATCTTACTGGCTCCCACAATGATAAGCCATCCACTGGCATATGTCGCACCTACCACCCAACATTTGGCGCCCACCGCGGGGCCAGGTGCACCGTCGTCCGGAGACCTGCTCTGGACAGGAACCCTTTTCTTCCCCAGCGAGAGTAGCCAGCCCGGCACGCCCGATGGCGCTTGCCCCGACGCGCTGCAAAGCGTCGATGACGCCTACGCAGCGAGCTGCCTCGCCGATCTTCTTGGCGAGACTCGCATCTCCAACAAGCCCGCATCCGACGCGGGCACAGGCTGCCCTGAGAGCCGCCTCGTCAACCTCCCCGACCAACTCCACGTCTCCGGCAAGCCTACCGCAGACTTGGAGTCGGTCGGCTCCACCGACCCGATGCTTGTCGATTCCGACATGGCGTCGCTTGACGCCTTCCCCACCGACGTGATCATCTTCGACGACCCTCTCCCTCGAGCTGACAGTGGCGGCAGCACAGTCACCGAAGTGCTAGTCATCAGCCACGGCGTCGCCTCCTACGAGAACGCCCGTGACGCCCTGCAGGCCGCATTGCACGATCTGTCCGTCCCCATCCCGGCGAATGCTGACGCTGAGACGATGGAGGCACGCCGCCTTGCCCTCATCGCGGAGGGCCAGAAGATAGCCACCATGAGACGCCTCACAGAAGCCCACTAGCATGAAGTTGACTGCGCCGCCTTTGGCACACCGCGTCCACAAGGGCCAAGCCAAGTCGGCGTTGTCAAGAAACGTGGTGCGGCCATCGCCAGCATGCTGGGAGCGGACCGCCTAGTCTACGCCACGCCCCTCAAGAATCTACGCGCCGCCCAGACAATCGTTGACGAGCTAAACGGACTGGGGGCCGACGAGCTCCCCTACATGACCAGACGCATCCAACAGCTGATCGACGCGGCTACAGAGCGGCACGAAGCCGGCGTCTGAGCTGGAAGCCCCCCTCGCCGAGAGCACGGCGTGATGTCGCGTACGCCGACTGCAGATGGCGCTCGTACAAGACAAGAGAAGGAGTTGGCTGCCAGCCACAGCCGAACACGAATCACCATCGAGCGCGACGCAGAAGGCCGTCCCTGAGGTGTGGAGCGATGAGGCGACCCGCCTCCTCCTCTGCCTCGCAGGGAAAGATATCCCACCCCACCGCCTGTCATGCATCCGAATCTCAGCGGTCGACTTGGTCGCCGTGAAGGAGTTGGCGAGAATGATGCCCGCCATCGGATCGACCGCCTCGCGCGATCCCTAGCCCTGGAAGAAGAAAATGATGTCGGCCCGCCTTGTTTCGGCCCCCGCATCCGCGACGAGCCCTTTCCCAAAGGGTTCTCCCTCCCAAGAGACACGCCCAAGTACAACGGCTCCGTGAAGCCGGAGGACTGGTTGATCGACTACTCCACCGCGGTTCGCATAGCAAACGGCAACCGACGCGTTGCCGTGAAATATGTCCCCCTGATGCTCCAAGGCATGGCATGTACCTGGCTCAACAGCCTCAAGCCTTACAGCATCAACAGCTGGCTGGACTTCACCGAAGCCTTCATACGCAACTTCCCCAGCACCTACAAACGGGCTCCCAAGCCCCGACAGCTCTCCTTGTGCATACAAGGGCCCAGCGAGTCAACCCGCGACTACCTCACGCGTTGGGCCGAGCTCCGCAACTCCTGCGAAGGGGTGCACGAGGTTCAGGCCATATAGTACTTCACCGCCGGGTGCCGCGAGGGCACGCTCCTCAAGCACCGACTCCTCTGCGACGAGCCGGCAACCCTTGATGAGCTACTGATCATCGCGGACAAGTATGCCACAACCGACTCCTCAATGAAGACTGAGCTCCGTCTAGACGCCTCTGGAAAAGTGTTGGCGCCGGCTCCCAAGACACCGGCTGGAGAATCAAGCCGGTGCTCGTATCAAAACGACCACAAGCGCAAGGCCCCAATGCCGCCTTCCACTAGTCGGCAGGTGGCTACGGTCGAAGAAGAGCAGCCTGAGGGACGGCCGGCTCCCAAGAAACAGAAGGGCGGCAGGCCGGCTTGGCAGCCGGCTTTCTCCTACGAGCAAACTCTCGACGCCCCCTGCAAGTTCCACAGCGGCGCGAAGCCGTCCAACCACACAACCCGGAAGTGCCATTGGCTCACCCGAATTTCCAAGGGCGAGGGGTTGTTGCCGCCTCCGCCTGCAGGCCAGCCGCCTCCTGCCCCACCGTAGCCGGCCGCTTGGCCTGCAGTCGGAGCTATCCAAGATGAGTTCCCCGACGATCAAGCCGCCTACGTCGTGTTCACCAGCCAGACAGAGGATCGGCGCAACCAGCCAGCCACCGACAGCAGCAAGAAGTCAACGCGGTCGTCTCCAGTAACCCTGAGTTTATGCACTGGTCAGAGAATGTCGGGGGTTGGGTGCGACATATGCCAAAGGATGGCTTATCATGGTGGGGGCGAGTAGAACATCGCCGGTGCCTGGAAACGGGATGAGGCGAAGACATGCACGCCGGTGGATCTTACCCAGCTTCAGGGCTCTCCGAGGAGATAACACCCCTGCTACTGCTCTGCAGGGTCTCCGCATGATCACTAAGGCAGAGTGACTAGAATGGTGCTCCTGGAGCTGTATCGGGAGGCAGGAGAGGGCAAGGCTAGCTCTCTTCTCCCTATGCTATCTGGTCTATCTCTATCAAGGTCCGAACCCTTTGCATGGGTGCCCCAGGGGGTTTATATAGGCCTACCCCCCGGGGGTACAATGGTAATCCGGCTGGGCGCGGGTCCCAGCCGTCTGTCTCTCAGACCGCCGTCCTTCCCGCCGACTTCTGGGGCCTGCCAACTGGTGGGTCCCGCGGACAGGCTTGATACTGTAGCGGCACTCCTGATGATGCAGGCTTGGTCATTGGGTCGTGGCAACAGTGCCGCCGTCTATCGGCGATCACTGTCGCCATTCCCCATCCTATCTGGTTAATGGCTTGTGGGGCCCTGGGGAAGAGTCGGCCGACCCCAGGGAGGCCGACTCCCACAGGTCCATCTTCGGGTGCCCAGGCCGCCTTTGGTCCGCCCACTGACAGGCAGCCCCGCAGTCTTCGGGTCGTACAGGCCGGCGTCATGGGCACAGTACGCCGCGCACTGTGGCTGAGGTCAGGGTAGGCATGGCAACAGTGCCGCGCCTCGCCGGAGATCTTCCAGCGATACAGCTCACTGTAGCCATGCCGGTCCTTCGTACGCAGGGGAGGGGGACAGCCACGTCGTGACCGTACCCCGCATCGTACTTCAAGATGACGGAGGAGTCATGGGCCAACTCCCATAGTCTGCCTCTCTGGAGGTCGCCAGCTTTGGAGTTGGCTTATTTCGGAGTCGCCGTCTGGGACTCGGCTTGTCTCGGAGTCGCCGTCTGGGACTCGGCTTGTCTTGGAGTTGCCGTCTGGGACTCGGCTTGAGGGGCGCGGCCTGCCCCGATGTCTTGAAATGTCCTGGGGCCTGGGATAGCCTACCCGTGGCCCATTACTCCGACAGTAGTCCCCGAAGCTGGTGAAGCCCTGCGGACGCTGCATAGTGGGGCTTCAACAGTTTCATCCTCCCCGGAGCGGGCTCTGGAACTCGGCTGTCGTCTTTCCTTGGGCCGACTGTCGAGAGTCGGACGTTTTTCAGCGAAGAGCCGTAGCTCAAAAGTCGTGGCGGGAAACCAGGCGGCGTGCTTGATACGCTTCCCTACAGCCATCAGGGTGGTCCTATCGCGTGGCGCAACATGGAGAGGACAGCCTACCCGCCCACGCGCTCCACGGGATGGGCCATCAGGCGGTGCCCGCCACTACCGTGCCTCGGCATACGAACGGATCCGTTGCGGCCGTGGACGGTTGGTTTTCCCACGTTGTTACTGCGCATAGTAACTTCATGGGGTAAATCATGGGGCGGCATGGGGCATCGTGCATAGTTAATCCCACGCCCGCCCCCTCGGCTCCTCAGCCCATAGGGCTATAAGTAGGCGGGGGGAGCGGAGCGGCACCGCACTCGCACCCTTCTCCCCCGTTCCCCCGCCTCATCTTGCCTTCTCTCATTCCTGCCTCTGCCGTTGAGCGAGAGCACTCCACACCGCGGCGATGAGCTCTTCCTCCGCCGCGGCCCCCGCCGTGCGCTCCGGCGTGTGGGACGGCTCGGAGGTAGAAGAGGAACACATCGAGTTCCTCTGCCAGACACACCGTCTCCCCAGCGCGGACCTCGTGCGCGCCCGCCCTGCGCCGGAGGGGGAGACCCGGCCGGCACCGGAGGAGGGCGAGCGGGTCATCTTCCGCTCGCACCTCATGCGCGGCCTGGGGCTGCCGGCGAGCGGCTTCTTCCGCTCGTTCTTGGCGTTCCACAACCTTCAACCGCACCACCTCACTCCGAATACAGTGGTGTTGCTCTCCGCCTTCGCCACTATATGAGAAGGTTTCCTCGGTGTTCTCCCCACCCTCAAACTATGGGGAGAATTCTTCTCTTCAAAGCTCGGTACGCAAGTCGTCGGCATTCCGGCTCAGTGCGGCACCTACATCGCGGTGCAGCGCTCGACAGCCGACAACCCTTTTCCTCCCATCACGCTGATCAAGTCGGTGAAGATGTGGCAGTGCTCATATTTCTATGTGAAGAACCTTTCCTCCGACGGCGACTGGGTCAACCTGCCGCCTTACAACGCCGCCCCCCTAACTGGGAGGCTCCCCAGCTGGTCTCACCGAGCCAAGACGCTGACTCCCTCCGGAGCCGCCGCCGTAGCGCGACTCCGAGTCTTGCTGCAGTCGGAGGGTCTCGTCGGGGCCGACTTGCTGGCCGCCTTCGTGGCACGCCGAGTTCTCCCGCTCCAAGGCCGGCCTCACCTGATCTGTCAGATGAGCGGCCTCCGAGACCCAAGTCGGATGAGAACCAAGGAGATGCCCCGCAAGGAGGTGGCGAACTTGGTGAACCATATCGCGCACTGCGAGTTCGCAAAGGACTGGCAGTTCGGCAAGGAGACGTACTCGCGCGACAACCCCCCACCAGTGGTAAGTAGCGTCCCCCTATTGTTTTGTCTTCTTTGCGGCCGACTCCGGCTTCTGACTCTTGTTGGTTTCTTCTGAGCTAGAACCCCCTCATGGAGCCAGCAACCGGCGCCACGAGACAGCCCCGCGAGTATGTGCCCGATCATGCGGACAGCGACGTCGACGACCCCGACTTGGGGGCGGTGGCGATGGAAGCCGATGCCGAAGGCGGGGGAGAAGGAACAGAAGGCGGCTTCAGGCGCTCGGCCACCTTCGCCGACTGGCCTGATGATGACGCCGACGGGGAAGTCGCCCCGCGCCACCAGCCGAAGGCCGGCTCGTCAGGCGCCAGCTCCTCCGCCGGCCTGGCTGGCCAAGGCGGCGCGAAGAGGTGTCACGCCGGGCCGAGTGCGCCCGGCGGCAAATTGAAGAAGCTCAAGGGGGCGGCCGCCGCGACCAAACGGGAGGAGGCGGCCGCGAAGGCCAACCGCTTCCGAAGGAAAGTGAGAAGGCCGCCTCTAGTCTCTGCGTAAGTCTTTATGCTCTTTTATTTTCCTTTATTGAATCTTGGCCGAGTCTTCTTTTATTCTCCCTCCGTTCTTCTTCAGGGTCCCTCTTTCCCTTGAGAGAGTCGCCGTCCCCTCCGTCATGGGGTCGGCAGAGATGTCCGCCAATACTCGGCGGGCCAATCTCGCCGCCGAACTCCGGGAGGCGATGGAGCGAAATGCACGGGAGAAGCGCGACGAGGAGGAGGCCGACCGCCTGGAGAAGGCAGAGGCTGAGAAGGCGGCCGCCAATGCCAGAAGAGGCTGGAGGATGCCGAAACCGCCCTTGCGGCAAGATGGCGTGCCGAGGAGGTCGCGCGCCACCGATCGGCGATGCTCGTCCCCCCATTGTCGTCTGCGCCGCTGCCGCCGGAGTTCACGGGGCAGACCAGAGAGGCCGGCACCGAGAACCCCGCCGTGGAGAAGGATAGCGGCGAGGCTTCTATGTCGGACACTCTCGTGCCGCCATCGCCGCCTCCACCGCCGTCTGGGACGCCGCACGGCAAACAACCGTGGCTCAGTCGGAGCCGCCGATCGCGGACGAGGCCGAGGCGCGGCTACTTCTTCAAGTCGCCTCGCCGGTGCCGCGCCGACTTGAGAGGGCGACCTCGACGGCACGACCTCGGGAGACCGGTGCTGCCAGCTCGGCAACCCTAGATGCCGAGGCCACAAGCGCCGCGCCCACCGGCTGGTTGCGCGGAGGCGGCACCGGGCCGCTGAACCAGGCGCTCTTGGACATTCAGGCGAAGCTACGCGCTGAAGGCGACGCCCTTCAAGCTTGCACCAGGGCGCATCTGGCCGCGCGGACGTCTGTCCGTCCGAGTACGTTTCCCTCTTCTTTTTTATTCTTGTTTTTTCTCTATGGGGTCGCGCCAGCGCACCCACTGGGTGTAGTCCCCGAGTTCCGGGCCGGCTGCTGAGCAGGCGGTTCGGAACTCCCTCTGGCGAGTTCCAAACACTGACTTTGTCTCCATTGACTTATGGCAGGAGTATCATAACCTCCGCGCCACTGCCTTCAACCGCAATGTTGAGGAGTTGAACAAGCGGACCGCCGACTTGATGTAAAGCCGGAGTAAGCTCTTTTTTCCTTTCCTTCGCGGGGGCGCGCTGGTGCACCCGCGGGCTGTAGTCCCCGAGATTCGGGCCGACTGCTGAGGAGTCAGGACGGATCTTCCCGGTGATCTATTTTGCTGACGACTTATTTGTCTCTTCTTTCGTTCTCCAGGCGCCAACGCCGCTCTTCAGGAGCAGCTAGGAGAGGCCAATACCGCCCGGCGTGTCAAGGAGGAGGAGTGTGGCAAGCTTGCCATGGAGCATGATCTGCTGGCGGCGCAGCTGGCTGAGCAGAAGGAGATGCTCAAGAAGGCGCTGGACGAGGCCGAGAAGAGGGAGACCGCTCTCCTGGCCGAGTTTGAGAGCGAGCGCTCCTCCTGGACTGACAAGGAGGCGATGCTGACCTCCGGCTTCCACGAGATCGAGGATATCGTTGATGGTAAGTTTCTTTCGTTTCTTCCGGCTTCCGACTATGCGTCAGGCCGACTTCTGATTTTTCGACTTGCTTCTTTTTTGTCTTGGCAGACTTCTTCCCTAGTCACTCGCAGGCAGTCCCTCTGGCCATCGAGGCTGCTCGGAAGGCGCGAAGGGCAAGCGATGAGGAGATCGCCGCCAATGCCCCTCAAACCATCGATGAGCAGCTTCTGAGCATTGAAGTCCGTCTTCGTCCGGCTCACCGGCTGTTGCGCCGGCTTCAGCGTGCCGGTGCCCAGGCGGTCGCCGCCCTGTGGCCAGACATGCCGGCTTTGCGCACCGCCAGTCGGACTGCCGATTGGCTGGAAGTCGCCGCCGGCCGTCTTGAGGCTTGGAAGGGCTCCTCGGCCCGGGCCGGAGCGCGCCGGGCCTTGGAGTTCGTCAAGGCATGGTATCCAGGGCTATACCTGGACCGTCTGGCCGCGTTCCGGTCAGAAGCCTAGGCCGAGCTGGAAGCCGTGGAGGGCGCCTTTATCGAGCGTGCGGCGGCCATCGCCGAGTACACGGACACCAGTGTCTACGTGCCCGAGCGGGCCGAAGGCGGCGAGGAAGTGCCGCCAGAGTGGTTCGGCATGGACCCGGAGTATGGCGAGGACTCGGCGGAGGTGATCGCCTTCAGCGCCGAGGAGGAGGACGAGGCGGAGGACGGAGGCGGGGCGAAGGTGCCAAAAGACGGAGCAGGCGGCCAGCCCCAGCTCGACCGTGCCTCCAGCAACGAGCCACGTCAAGAGAAGGTGACTGCCGCCGGAGGCGATCACATCGATACTGCCCAGCCGACTCCCCCGGCGCCTGACACCGCCACCTCCTCCGATCCTCCGATCCCAGATGCCGCCTCCTAGGCTGCCTTTTCCGCCTCTATTTATCTGTCTTAGTAATCTTTTGAAAACTTTGTTAGATTCGAATAGTTCCACCCGCGGGGTGTATCTTGAACTTCTATTCCAAGACTCGGCCAAGGTCCTATGTAAATATTTATCCGATTTCTGTCTTTCCTTGCTTACTCCTCTTTAGGCTTTTCCCTTTGCCGCCTTCCTTTAGTTGCTGCCTTGCCAGTTGGGCACCCGCTCTGCGGACTGTCGCTGGGTCAAGTGCTTGGCTACTTCGGGAAGGCAAGTACTTGGCCGTTTAGAGTTTTTTAGCAAGTCGGTTAGAAAGCGGCAGGCCGACTACTCAAGAGTCGGCTTTCTATTTCAGAAATGTTGGAGGCCGCCTTACGCTATGTTCGTGCTTTAGGTCCTTAGCCATTTTCGTGTGGGCGCCCATTCTTCCTCACTCCTGCCCGCCTCACAGTCGCTCTGCGAGCTGCGGCTTTGGCAGGAGGCGGATTGGGTACCACACACTACTTGTCTGACTGCAAGAAGCTCCTTATAGCCCAAGGCGGTGAGTCCCCGGGCCGACTAGTCTGGCCCGGTGCCAAGCGGCTTGTAATGAAAGTAGTATACTCAAAGGCATAATTCTTATCATACAGATAACAAAAAAGGGCAGTCCCCGAGCTCGTCTCGAGGGGACCAAGGTCTTAGTACTTTAATACAAAGGGGGTAGTGCGATACATACTGCATCAACTATAAAATCTTCGAAGAAGATTTGCATTCCATGGCCGTTCTGACTCCTTGCCGGAGTCGTCCCTCTTGCGCGCTCGAGGCTTCTGGGCGTCGATTAGGTAGTAGGAGACGTTGCCCAGCACTTTGCTGATGATGAAGGGGCCTTCCCAAGGCGCCGACAACTTGTGCTGGTAGGTTGTTCTCTGAATCAGCCGGAGCACAAGGTCGCCCTCTTGAAACGATCTTGGCTTGACCTTTCGGTTGTAGTATCGGCGCAGACTCTGCTGGTAGATGCCGGACTGGCTGAGTGCCAACAGCCGGCCCTCTTCCAGCAGGTCGACGCCGTCTTGACGTGCTTCTTTGGCTTCCTCTTCGGTGTACATGGTGACTCGTGGAGAGTCAAACTCTATGTCCGTCGGGATGACGGCTTCGGCACCGTAGACGAGGAAGAAAGGCTTGAAGCCGGTTGACTTGTTTGGAGTCGTGCGCAGACTCCAGAGGATGGATGGTAGCTCCTCAACCCAACAGCCGGCCGAATGTTCGAGTGGTTCGATCAGTCGAGGCTTGATGCCGGACAGGATGAGGCCGTTTGCTCGCTCCACCTGGCCGTTTGACTGCGGATGGGCAACGGACGCTAAGTCGAGTCGGATGCCCTGCGTCGCATAGAAACGGGCCAAGGCGCCTTTGGCAAAGTTTGTGCCATTGTCGGTGATGATGATGTGCGGTATGCCATACCGCACCGTGATATCGGCGATGAAAGTCACTGCAGTCGGACCGTTCAACTTCTTGATGGGCTTTGCTTCTATCCACTTGGTGAACTTGTCCACTGCGATGAGTTAGGCTGCCTCGGGCCGTCTTGAATGGTCCCACCATGTGTAGGCCCCAAACTGCAAAGGGCCAGGCGATGGGGATTGTCTTCAGCGCGGAAGCCGGCTGAAGTGGCTTGGAACGGAACTTCTGGCACCCCTTGCATTTTTGGACTAACTCTTTAGCCTCTTCCAGGGCAGTCGGCCAGAAGAAGCCGTGCCGAAAGGCTTTGGCGACGAGTGCTCTTGAAGCTGCATGGTGGCCGCACTCGCCTTGATGAATGTCTCTGAGAATTGAATGTCTCTGAGAAGGACCGACTCCAAGAAGCCATCCCATGAAGAACCGACTCCAAGAAGCCGGACCATGAAGGACCGACTATAAGAAGTAGGCGGCCGTAGGCCGCACCCTAAAGTCCACCCCCCATAACGGTGACGGGACGGGGCGTGGCTACAGCGGACCCTGCCACCACTGTATCCCGGAACATGCATGGCTACAGTATGCCGTACGGGGCGGCCATCTCCCGTCTGGCAAGGCACTGTTGCCATGCGAATCATGATGCCATCCACGATGGGTTGCCAGTACGGCCCACAGGCGGCGGGCCCCTTCGGTCAGAGAGACATCCAAAGGCAGCCCGACCTCCCCAAGCCGGCCTAAGGCCTGGCCGGCTTCCTATAGCCGGCTTGCTCCCCCCTCGGGGCGCGTGCACCATTAAGCAGACGAGACGAGGTAAGGCTACAGTGGGAGCCCGCAAGGCGGCAGCACTGTAGCCGTGCTTACCTCGACAAAGCCCTCGTCATTAGAGGCGAGGCAATTGTAACCAGCCCCCGACAAGATCCCCCAAGCGGTGGGGTCGGCCTGTCGACCAATGGGCCGGCAGTCGGCGGGACCCACCAGTCGGTGGGCCCCAAAAGCCGGCGGAGAAGCCGGCGGTCGTAGACGCTGATGGCCTGGGCCCGCACCCAGCCGGATTACCATTAAACCCCCCGGGACACCCATGCAAAGGGTTGATCTCATAGAGTTTTAGGCACTACCATAGGGAGAGAAGAGAGCTAGCCTTGCCCTTCTTCCTCCTCCCACCGAACAGCTCAAGGAGCCTCTTGTAGCTTCATATCGAGCTAGTGATCATGCGGAGACCCCGCAAAGCAGGAGTAGGGGTATTATCTCCATGGAGAGCCCCCAACTTGGGTAAAATCCGCCGGTGTGCATGTCTTCGCCTTATCCCGTTTCCAGGCACCGCCGATATCTTACTGGCTCCCACAATGATAAGCCATCCACTGGCATATGTCGCACCTACCACCCAACATTTGGCGCCCACCGCGGGGCCAGGTGCACCGTCGTCCGGAGACCTGCTCTGGACGGGAACCCTTTTCTTCCCCAGCGAGAGTAGCCAGCCCGGCACGCCCGATGGCACTTGCCCCGACGCGCTGCAAAGCGTCGATGACGCCTGCGCAGCGAGCTGCCTCGCCGATCTTCTTGGCGAGACTCGCATCTCCAACAAGCCCGCATCCGACGTGGGCACAGGCTGCCCTGAGAGCCGCCTCGTCAACCTCCCCGACCAACTCCACGTCTCCGGCAAGCCTACCGCAGACTTGGAGTCGGTCGGCTCCACCGACCCGATGCTTGTCGATTCCGACACGGCGTCGCTTGACGCCTTCCCCACCGACGTGATCATCTTCGACGACCCTCTCCCTCGAGCTGACAGTGGCGGCAGCACCGTCACCGAAGTGCTAGTCATCAGCCACGGCGTCGCCTCCTACGAGAACGCCCGCGACGCCCTGCAGGCCGCATTGCACGATATGTCCGTCCCCATCCCGGTGAATGCTGACGCTGAGACGCTGGAGGCACGCCGCCTTGCCCTCATCGCGGAGGGCCAGAAGATAGCCACCATGAGACGCCTCACAGAAGCCCACTAGCGTGAAGTTGACTACGCCGCCTTCGGCACACCGCGTCCACAAGGGCCAAGCCGAGTCGGCATTGTCAAGAAACGTGGTGCGGCCATCGCCAGCATGCTGGGAGCGGACCGCCTGGTCTACGCCACGCCCCTCGAGAATCTACGCGCCGCCCAGTCGATCGTTGACGAGCTAAACGGACTGGGGGCCGACGAGCTCCCCTACATGACCAGACGCATCCAACAGCTGATCGACGCGGCTACAGAGCGGCATGAAGCCGACGTCTGAGCTGGAAGCCCCCCTCGCCGAGAGCACGGCGTGATGTCACGTACGCCGACTGCAGATGGCGCACGTACAAGACAAGAGAAGGAGCCGGCTGCCAGCCACAGCCGAACACGAATCACCATCGAGCGCGACGCAGAAGGCCGTCCCTGAGGTGTGGAGCGATGAGGCGACCCGCCTCCTCCTCTGCCTCGCGGGGAAAGATATCCCACCCCACCGCCTGTCATGCATCCGAATCTCAGCGGTCGACTTGGTCGCCGTGAAGGAGTTGGCGAGAACGATGCCCGCCATCGGATCGACCGCCTCGCGCGATCCCTAGCCCTGGAAGAAGAAGATGATGTCGGCCCGCCTTGTTTCGGCCCCCGCATCCGCGACGAGCCCTTTCCCAAAGGGTTCTCCCTCCCAAGAGACACGCCCAAGTACAACGGCTCCGTGAAGCCGGAGGACTGGTTGATCGACTACTCCACCGCGGTTCGCATAGCAAACGGCAACCGACGCGTTGCCGTGAAATATGTCCCCTTGATGCTCCAAGGCACGGCATGTACCTGGCTCAACAGCCTCAAGCCTTACAGCATCAACAGCTGGCTGGACTTCACCGAAGCCTTCATACGCAACTTCCCCAGCACCTACAAACGGGCTCCCAAGCCCCGACAGCTCTCCTTGTGCATACAAGGGCCCAGCGAGTCAACTCGCGACTACCTCACGCGTTGGGCCGAGCTCCGCAACTCCTGCGAAGGGGTGCACGAGGTTCAGGCCATATAGTACTTCACCGCCGGGTGCCGCGAGGGCACGCTCCTCAAGCACCGACTCCTCTGCGATGAGCCGGCAACCCTTGATGAGCTACTGATCATCGCGGACAAGTATGCCACAACCGACTCCTCAATGAAGACTCAGCTCCGTCTAGACGCCTCTGGAAAAGTGTTGGCGCTGGCTCCCAAGACACCGGCTGGAGAATCAAGCCGGTGCTCGTATCAAAACGACCACAAGCGCAAGGCCCCAATGCCGCCTTCCACTAGTCGGCAGGTGGCTACGGTCGAAGAAGAGCAGCCTGAGGGACGGCCGGCTCCCAAGAAACAGAAGGGCGGCAGGCCGGCTTGGCAGCCGGCTTTCTCCTATGAGCAAACTCTCGACGCCCCCTGCAAGTTCCACAGCGGCGCGAAGCCGTCCAACCACACAACCCGGAAGTGCCATTGGCTCACCCGAATTTCCAAGGGCGAGGGGTTGTTGCCGCCTCCACCTGTAGGCCAGCCGCCTCCTGCCCCACCGTAGCCGGCCGCTTGGCCTGCAGTCGGAGCTATCCAAGATGAGTTCCCCGACGATCAAGCCGCCTACGTCGTGTTCACCAACCAGACAGAGGATCGGCGCAACCGGCACCGACAGCAACAAGAAGTCAACACGGTCGTCTCCAGTAACCCTGAGTTTATGCACTGGTCAGAGAATGTCGGGGGTTGGGTGCGACATATGCCAAAGGATGGCTTATCATGGTGGGGGCGAGTAGAACATCGCCGGTGCCTGGAAACGGGATGAGGCGAAGACATGCACGCCGGCGGATCTTACCCAGCTTCAGGGCTCTCCGAGGAGATAACACCCCTGCTACTGCTCTGCGGGGTCTCCGCATGATCACTAAGGCAGAGTGACTACAATGGTGCTCCTGGAGCTGTATCGGGAGGCAGGAGAGGGCAAGGCTAGCTCTCTTCTCCCTATGCTATATGGTCTATCTCTATCAAGGTCCGAACCCTTTGCATGGGTGCCCCGGGGGGTTTATATAGGCCTACCCCCCGGGGGTACAATGGTAATCCGGCTGGGCGCGGGTCCCAGTCGTCTGTCTCTCAGACCGCCGTCCTTCCCGCCGACTTCTGGGGCCTGCCGACTGGTGGGTCCCGCGGACAGGCTTGATACTGTAGCAGCACACCTGATGACGCAGGCTTGGTCATTGGGTCGTGGCAACAGTGCCGCCGTCTATCGGCGATCACTGTCGCCATTCCCCATCCTATCTGGTTAATGGCTCGTGGGGCCCTGGGGAAGAGTCGGCCGACCCCAGGGAGGCCGACTCCCACAGGTCCATCTTCGGGCGCCCAGGCCGCCTTCGGTCCGCCCACTGACAGGCGGCCCCGCAGTCTTCGGGTCGTACAGGCAGGCGTCATGGGCACAGTACGCCGCCCACTGTGGCTGAGGTCAGGGCAGGCATGGCAATAGTGTCGCACCTCGCCGGAGATCTTCCAGCGATACGGCTCACTGTAGCCATGCCGGTCCTTCGTACGCAGGGGAGGGGGACAGCCACGCCGTGACCGTACCCCGCATCGTACTTCAAGATGACGGAGGAGTCATGGGCCATCTCCCATAGTCTGCCTCTCTGGAGGTCGCCAGCTTTGGAGTTGGCTTATTTCGGAGTCACCGTCTGGGACTCGGCTTGTCTCGGAGTCGCCGTCTGGGACTCGGCTTGTCTTGGAGTTGCCGTCTGGGACTCGGCTTGAGGGGCGCGGCCTGCCCCGATGTCTTGAAATGTCCTGGGGCCTGGGTTAGCCTACCCGTGGCCCATTACTCCGACAGTAGTCCCCGAAGCTGGTGAAGCCCTGCGGACGCTGCATAGTGGGGCTTCAACAGTTTCATCCTCCCCGGAGCGGGCTCTGGAACTCGGCTGCCGTCTTTCCTTGGGCCGACTGTCGAGTGTCGAACGTTTTTCAGCGAAGAGCCGTAGCTCAAAAGTCGTGGCGGGAAACCAGGCGGCGTGCTTGATACGCTTCCCTACAGCCATCAGGGCGGTCCTATCGCGTGGCGCAACGTGGAGAGGACAGCCTGCCCGCCCACGCGCTCAACGGGATGGGCCATCAGGCGGTGCCCGCCACTACCGTGCCTCGGCATACGAACGGATCCGTTGTGGCCGTGGACGGTTGGTTTTCCCACGTTGTTACTGCGCGCAGTAACTTCATGGGGTAAATCGTGGGGCGGCATGGGGCATCGTGCGCAGTTAATCCCACGCCCGCCCCCTCGGCTCCTCAGCCCATAGGGCTATAAGTAGGCGGGGGGAGCCGAGCGGCACCGCACTTGCGCCCTTCTCCCCCGTTCCCCCACCTCATCTTGCCTTCTCTCATTCCTGCCTCTGCCGATGAGCAAGAGCACTCCACACCGCGGCGATGAGCTCTTCCTCCGCCGCGGCCCCCGCCGTGCGCTCCGGCGTGTGGGACGGCTCAGAGGTAGAAGAGGAACACATCGAGTTCCTCTACCAAACACGCCATCTCCCTAGCGCGGACCTCGTGCGCGCCCACCCTGCGCCGGAGGGGGAGACCCGGCCGGCACCGGAGGAAGACGAGCGGGTCATCTTCCGCTCGCACCTCATGCGCAGCCTGGGGCTGCCGGCGAGCGGCTTCTTCCGCTCGTTCTTGGAGTTCCACAACCTTCAACCACACCACCTCACTCCGAATACGGTGGTGTTTCTCTCCGCCTTCGCCACTCTATGAGAAGGTTTCCTCGGCGTTCTCCCCACCCTCAAACTGTGGGGAGAATTCTTCTCTTCGAAGCTCGGTACGCAAGTCGCCGGCATTCCGGCTCAGTGCGGCACCTACATCGCGGTGCAGCGCTCGACAGCCGACAACCCTTTTCCTCCCATCACGCTGATCAAGTCGGTGAAGATGTGGCAGCGCTCATATTTCTACGTGAAGAACCTTTCCTCCGACGGCGACTGGGTCAACCTGCCGCCTTACAACGCCGCCCCCCTAACTGGGAGGCTCCCCAGCTGGTCTCACCGAGCCAAGACGCTGACTCCCTCCGGAGCCGCCACCGTAGCGCGACTCCGAGTCTTGCTGCAGTCGGAGGGTCTCGTCGGGGCCGACTTGCTGGCCGCCTTCGTGGCGCGCCAAGTTCTCCCGCTCCAAGGCCGGCCTCACCTGATCTGTCAGATGAGCAGCCTCCGAGACCCAAGTCGGATGAGAACCAAGGAGATGCCCCGCAAGGAGGTGGCGAACTTGGTGAACCATATCGCACACTGCGATTTCGCAGAGGACTGGCAGTTCGGCAAGGAGACGTACTCACGCGACAACCCCCCACCAGTGGTAAGTAGCGTCCCCCTATTGTTTTGTCTTCTTTGCGGCCGACTCCGGCTTCTGACTCTTGTTGGTTTCTTCTGAGCTAGAACCCCCTCATGGAGCCTGCAACCGGCGCCACGAGACAGCCCCGCGAGTATGTCCCCGATCGTGCGGACAGCGACGTCGACGACCCGGACTTGGGGGCGGCGGCGATGGAAGCCGATGCCGAAGGCGGGGGAAAAGGAACAGAAGGCGGCTTCAGGCCCTCGGCCACCTTCGCCGACTGGCCTGATGATGATGCCGACGGGGAAGTCGCCCCGCGCCACCAGCCGAAGGCCGGCTCGTCAGGCGCCAGCTCCTCCGCCGGCCTGGCTGGCCAAGGCGGCGCGAAGAGGCGCCACGCCGGGCCGAGTGCGCCCGGCGGCAAATTGAAGAAGCTCAAGGGGGCGGCCGCCGCGACCAAACGGGAGGAGGCGGCCGCGAAGGCCAACCGCTTCCGAAGGAAAGTGAGAAGGCCGCATCTAGTCTCTGCGTAAGTCTTTATGCTCTTTTATTTTCCTTTGTTGAATCTTGGCCGAGTCTTCTTTTATTCTCCCTCCGTTCTTCTTCAGGGTCCCTCTTTCCCTTGAGAGAGTCGTCGTCCCCTCCGTCATGGGGTCGGCAGAGATGTCCGCCAATACTCGGCGGGCCAATCTCGCCGCCAACCTCCGGGAGGCGACGGAACAAAATGCACGGGAGAAGCGCGACGAGGAGGAGGCCGACCGCCTGGAGAAGGCAGAGGCTGAGAAGGCGGCCGCCAACGCCCAGAAGAGGCTGGAGGATGCCGAAACCGCCCTTGCGGCAAGATGGCGTGCCGAGGAGGTCGCGCGCCACCGATCGGCGATGCTCGTCCCCCCATTGTCGTCTGCGCTGCCGCCGCCGGAGTTCACGGGGCAGACCAGGGAGGCCGGCACCGAGAACCCCGCCGTGGAGAAGGATAGCGGCGAGGCTTCTATGTCGGACACTCTCGTGCCGCCATCGCCGCCTCCACCGCCGTCTGGGACGCCGCACGGCAAACAGCCGGTGGGTCAGTCGGAGCCGCCGATCGTGGACGAGGCCGAGGCGCGGCTACTTCTTCAAGTCGCCTCGCCGGTGCCCCGCCGACTTGAGAGGGCGACCTCGGCGGCGCGACCTCGGGAGACCGGTGCTCCCAGCTCGGCAACCCTAGATGCCGAGGCCACAAGCGCCGCGCCCACCGGCTGGTTGCGCGGAGGCGGCACCGGGCCGCTGAACCGGGCGCTCTTGGACGTTCAGGCGAAGCTACGCACTGAAGGCGACGCCCTTCAAGCTTGCACCAGGGCGCATCTGGCCGCGTGGTCGTCCGTCTGTCCGAGTACGTTTCCCTCTTCTTTTTTATTCTTGTTTCTTCTCTATGGGGTCGCGCCAGCGCACCCACTGGGTGTAGTCCCCGAGGTCCGGGCCGGCTGCTGAGCAGGCGGTTCGGAACTCCCTCTGGCGAGTTCCAAACACTGACTTCGTCTCCATTGACTTATTGCAGGAGTATCATAACCTCCGCGCCACTGCCTTCAACCGCAATGTTGAGGAGTTGAACAAGCGGACCGCCGACTTGATGTAAAGCCGGAGTAAGCTCTTTTTTCCTTTCCTTCGCGGGGGCGCGCTGGCGCACCCGCGGGCTGTAGTCCCCGAGATTCGGGCCGACTGCTGAGCACTCGGGACGGATCTTCACGGCGATCTATTTTGCTGACGACTTATTTGTCTCTTCTTTCGTTCTCCAGGCGCCAACGCCGCTCTTCAGGAGCAGCTAGGTGAGGCCAATACCGCCCGGCGTGTCAAGGAGGAGGAGTGTGGCAAGCTTGCCACGGAGCACGATCTGCTGGCGGCGCAGCTGGCTGAGCAGAAGGAGCTGCTCAAGAAGGCGCTGGACGAGGCCGAGAAGAGGGAGACCGCTCTCCTGGCCGAGTTTGAGAGCGAGCGCTCCTCCTGGACTGACAAGGAGGCGATGCTGACCTCCGGCTTCCACGAGATCGAGGATATCGTTGATGGTAAGTTTCTTTCGTTTCTTCCGGCTTCCGACTATGCGTCAGGCCGACTTCTGATTTTTTGACTTGCTTCTTTTTTGTCTTGGCAGACTTCTTCCCTGGTCACTCGCAGGCAGTCCCTCTGGCCATCGAGGCTGCTCGGGAGGCGCGAAGGGCAAGCGGTGAGGAGATCGCCGCCAATGCCCCTCGAACCATCGATGAGCAGCTTCTGAGCATTGAAGTCCGTCTTCGTCCGGCTCACCGGCTGTTGCGCCGGCTTCAGCGTGCCGGTGCCCAGGCGGTCGCCGCCCTGTGGCCAGACATGCCGGCTTTGCGCACCGCCAGTCGGACTGCCGATTGGCTGGAAGTCGCCGCCGGCCGTCTTGAGGCTTGGAAGGGCTCCTCGGCCCGGGCCGGAGCGCGCCGGGCCTTGGAGTTCGTCTGGCCGCGTTCCGGTCAGAAGCCCAGGCCGAGCTGGAAGCCGTGGAGGGCGCCCTTATCGAGCGTGCGGCGGCCATCGCCGAGTACACGGACACCAGTGTCTACGTGCCCGAGCGGGCTGAAGGCGGCGAGGAAGTGCCGCCAGAGTGGTTCGGGATGGACCCGGAGTATGGCGAGGACTCGGCGGAGGTGATCGCCTCTAGCGCCGAGGAGGAGGACGAGGCGGAGGACGGAGGCGGGGCGAAGGTGCCAAAAGACGGAGCAGGCGGCCAGCCCCAGCTCGACCGCGCCTCCAGCAACGAGCCACGTCAAGAGAAGGCGACTGCCGCCGGAGGCGATCACACCGAGACTGCCCAGCCAACTCCCCCGGCGCCTAACACCGCCACCTCCTCCGATCCTCCAATCCCAGATGCCGCCTCCTAGGCTGCCTTTTCCGCCTCTGTTTATCTGTCTTAGTAATCTTTTGAAAACTTTGTTAGATTCGAACAGTTCCACCCGCGGGGTGTATCTTGAACTTCTATTCGAAGACTCGGCCAAGGTCCTATGTAAATATTTATCCGATTTCCGTCTTTCCTTGCTTACTGCTCTTTAGGCTTTTCCCTTTGCCGCCTTCCTTTAGTTGCTGCCTTGCCAGTTGGGCAGCCGCTCTGCGGACTGTCGCTGGGTCAAGTGCTTGGCTACTTCGGGAAGGCAAGTACTTGGCCGTTTAGAGTTTTTTAGCAAGTCGGTTAGAAAGCGGCAGGCTGACTACGCTATGTTCGTGCTTTAGGTCCTTAGCCATTTTCGTGTGGGCGCCCATTCTTCCTCACTCCTGCCCGCCTCACAGTCGCTCTGCGAGCTGCGGCTTTGGCAGGAGGCGGATTGGGTACCGCACACTACTTGTCTGACTGCAGGAAGCTCCTTATAGCGCAAGGCGGCGAGTCCCCGGGCCGACTAGTCTGGCCCGGTGCCAAGCGGCTTGTAATGAAAGTAGTATACTCAAAGGCATAATTCTTATCATACAGATAACAAAAAAGGGCAGTCCCCGAGCTCGTCTCGAGGGGCCCAAGGTCTTAGTACTTTAATACAAAGGGGGTAGTGTGATACATACGGCATCAACTATAAAATCTTCGAAGAAGATTTGCATTCCATGGTCGTTCTGACTCCTTGCCGGAGTCGTCCCTCTTGCGCGCTCGAGGCTTCTGGGCGTCGATTAGGTAGTAGGAGACGTTGCCCAGCACTTTGCTGATGATGAAGGGGCCTTCCCAAGGCGCCGACAACTTGTGCTGGCACGCTGTTCTCTGAATCAGCCGGAGCACAAGGTCGCCGTCTTGAAACGATCTTGGCTTGACCTTTCGGTTGTAGTATCGGCGCAGACTCTGCTGGTAGATGCCGGACCGGCTGAGTGCCAACAGCCGGCCCTCTTCCAGCAGGTCGACGCCGTCTTGACGTGCTTCTTTGGCTTCCTCTTCGGTGTACATGGTGACTCGTGGAGAGTCAAACTCTATGTCCGTCGGGATGACGGCTTCGGCACCGTAGACGAGGAAGAAAGGCGTGAAGCCGGTTGACTTGTTTGGAGTCGTGCGCAGACTCCAGAGGACGGATGGTAGCTCCTCAACTCAACAGCCGGCCGAATGTTCGAGTGGTTCGATCAGTCGAGGCTTGATGCCGGACAGGATGAGGCCGTTTGCTCGCTCCACCTGGCCGTTTGACTGCGGATGGGCAATGGATGCTAAGTCTAGTCGGATGCCCTGCGTCGCATAGAAACGGGCCAAGGAGCCTTTGGCAAAGTTTGTGCCATTGTCGGTGATGATGCTGTGTGGTATGCCATACCGCACCGTGATGTCGGTGATGAAAGTCACTGCAGTCGGACCGTTCAACTTCTTGATGGGCTTTGCTTCTATCCACTTGGTGAACTTGTCCACTGCGGTGAGTTAGGCTGCCTCGGGCCGTCTTGAATGGTCCCACCATGTCTAGGCCCCAAACTGCAAAGGGCCAGGCGATGGGGATTGTCTTCAGCGCGGAAGCCGGCTGAAGTGGCTTGGAACGGAACTTCTGGCACCCCTTGCATTTTTGGACTAACTCTTTAGCCTCTTCCAGGGCAGTCGGCCAGAAGAAGCCGTGCCGAAAGGCTTTGGCGACGAGTGCTCTTGAAGCTGCATGGTGGCCGCACTCGCCTTGATGAATGTCTCTGAGAATTGAATGTCTCTGAGAAGGACCGACTCCAAGAAGCCGTCCCATGAAGAACCGACTCCAAGAAGCCGGACCATGAAGGACCGACTATAAGAAGTTGGCGGCCGTAGGACTCACCCTAAAGTCCACCCCCCATAACGGTGACGGGACGGGGCGTGGCTACAGCGGACCCTGCCACCCTCGAATCCCAGAACATGCATGGCTATAGTACGCTGTACGGGGCGGCCATCTCCCATCCGGCGAGGCACTGTTGCCATGCGGATCATGACGCCATCCATGACGGGTCGCCAGTACGGCACACAGGCGGCGGGCCCCTTCGGTCAGAGAGACATCCGAAGGCGGCCCGACCTCCCCCAGCCGGCCTAAGGCCGGGCCGGCTTCCTATAGCCGGCTTGCTCCCCCCTTGGGGCACGCGCACCATTAAGGAGACGAGATGAGGTAAGGCTACAGTGGGAGCCCGCAAGGCAGCGGCACTGTATCCATGCTTACTTCGACAAAGCCCTCATCATCAGAGGCGAGGCAACAGTAACCAGCCCCCGACAAGATCCCCCAAGCGGTGGGGTCAGCCTGTCGACCAATGGGCCGGCAGCCGGCGGGACCCACCAGTCGGGGGGCCCCAGAAGCTGGCGGAGAAGCCGGCGGTGGTAGACACTAATGGCCTAGGCCCGCACCCAGCCGGATTACCATTAAACCCCCCGGAACACCCATGCAAAGGGTTGATCTCATAGAGTTTTAGGCACTACCATAGGGAGAGAAGAGAGCTAGCCTTGCCCTTCTTCCTCCTCCCACCGAACAGCTCAAGGAGCCTCTTGTAGCTTCTTGTCGATCTAGTGATCATGCGTAGACCCCGCAAAGCTGGAGTAGGGGTATTAACTCCATGGAGAGCCCCCAACCTAGTTAAGATCCACCGGCGTGCATGTCTTCGCCTTATCCCGTTTCCAGGCACCGGCAATGTCTTACTGGCTCCCACGATGATAAGCCATCCGTTGGCATATGTCGCACCTACCACCCGACAAGGGGGGAACCAGACCCGCCCACATGGCATCAGCGAAGAACCGAACCTCCGTGACGACCCTATCAAAGGAGGCATGGGACGCAAGCCATACCGTGGTCCTGCCGCACTCGTTGAAGATGGAGGCAAGTGCAGAGCGGACCTTTTTCAAGGCTTCGGGATTGAGGATGATTGACCGATCAACGGTGGGGGCCGCCACCGGATACGAGCGGGGCGAAGGCGCGGGCTTCTTTCCCCTTTCCTTCTTCGTTGGAGCCATGGCGACGGAAAGAGGGGAGAGCCCGAGCCGGATTTGAGGCAGATGTTGGAGCCCGAGGAGGAAGGGTAGGAAGCATGCGAGCGGCGAAAGGGGAACAACTGTGTGCAACCATGGGTCCGTCTAGCCGGGCGCGTAATGAGGCATCGTGGGGAAGCGGAGACACCCACGTCCAATCAATCGCCACGCGGCGCCCAAGGCCACAGGCGATTGGGGCCCACGGCGCTTCGCACTTGCCCCTTCGCTTCTCTGCTAAGCCAAGTCCGGGCGCGCATTGGGCCCGGGGGCTACTATCGGTGTTCTGGGAATGGGGGTCCCCAGACTTGCCTGCCTGCGGCCTGCGGCGTGGCTCAAGTGAAGGCCAACTGCAGCCTAGCTTCATCAGCTCAAGCTCAAGACCCTCGCGAGGGGCCAAGCCTCACGGGGGGACGACAGGAAGCTTCCTCAGGAGCAGTCTCATTAGGCAGGCTCGCGAGGAGGCCGAGAGATCAAGGCAGGGCATCTCACGAGGAGCCCATGACGCAAGCCATGACAATCGAGACCGGGCGGGCGCCAGGCGGGCGCCGGCCTACGCAGTGTCCTTGTTTCCCCTTTGGTGCAAAGGGGCAAGCACAGGCCAAGGCATCAGGCAAAGGTTACCGTTTTGGTGCAACAAGACCAAGACCAGCAGAGCGGCAGGATGGAAGTCATCGTGGAGCCCACAACAGCGTCACCACCAGAGTCTTTGGCAGTCGAAGACCAACTTTAGTCAGGATAAATGTACTAGATGTTCCCCTTCAAAATGGCCAATTGTTGGCGCCCTTCCCGCTTATTATTTGGGAAGAGGCCCAGGGCCTCCCTCTATAAATAGGACTAGCCACCACCGTAGAGATGGGGATCCAGATTGCGCATAGACTAGAGAGAGAGAGAGAGAGAGAGAGGCGACTGAACTCACCCTAGCAGTTCAACGCACCAGCTCAAGAACAGCCCCTCGCGAGGCTGTTCTCCCTTTGTATTGTTCATCATCAACCCCTGAGGTAATCACCACACCACACACTGGAGTAGGGTATTACACCACAATGGTAGCATCTTCGTGCGCACCCCAGAGTTCGAACCTCAAGGTTCTGCCAGAACCCGAAATCCGATAATGATTTATAAAGATTCATATAGTAATACAAAATGGATTCGAATTTAGTTGCCAGGGTAAACGTGGACGCTTATTGTCCCAAAATTTGAAAGAAGCGGCAAAATGTCCACTCCCACGTCGACTGCCCGAAGCCAAGTGTTTGGGAGATGGAAATTACTGTCTACCCATTACACGGACAATCCATCGACCCGATTTCCACTGCTCTAAATAGGGGTAGGTTAGTGACATCAATTAGACGCGACACAACCGCCTCTGAGCCCATTCCAAAACGGTGGGCTTCAAACATGGGCGGCAAAACACATTTGATTCAAGCTCGTCCGAAAAACCTCTGTTTCTTCCTCCATTCCCCATTCATACACGGTGGGCGGCAAAACAAACTCGACTCGGCCGAAATCGATGTAGGCAAATATTTTCAATAGGGGCAGGTTTGTAACTTCACTCAGACGTGACACAACCGCCCAACCTGTCAGCCCCGTTCATACACTGTGGGCGCCAACCATGGGCGCCAACCACCCTCTCCTCGCCCGAAATCACTCTGGGAAAATATTGGTGAGATGCGAGATTACCGTCCTATCCCCAACCGACGAGACGTCCAAATTTTAAACGGGGGCTAAGTTCGTAACTTTCCCATATTTCAGACAGGCACGTCCCAACAACATGGTTCCCCGTACCTCTCCCTCCATTTTCCCATTCATGCACCGTCCGCGCTAGAACACCCCATCCCCACACCAGCCTCCGTTTGCCACCCCATCCATCGCCGCCGTCCTCCACCACATCCATCGCCATCATCCTCCACCATGCCGAAGCGCCTACCAAGACCGCGTCGTCCACTGCTAGAGATGGACGTTTCTCATCCATGGCGACGGACCAATAGCCTTGCATCATGTCCTCTTGCTTCATCGGTGCTGTCGTCCTCTTTGTCGGGGCCGCTCACACGACCTTCTCTTCCACCGCAACGGGACTTATCCCCCAATGCACCCGTCTACCATCGCAGATCTGCTTCAACACCACCAACAGCCATCGCACCCCCGATGCCTACACGGCGCCGCGAGAGAGGTGGTACTTCATATCTCCTCAATATTTTGATCTCAACCAGAAAATAGATCTTAACTTGGTTACTCTACTTTCTTTTCAGCTCTTAGAATTTAGTTCTTAGTTCAAAGCAAACAATGGATGCTAAATATCATTTCTCCGGTTTGCAGCTTCAAATCTGCCATGGCACAGACATAATACGGTTTAATTGATCATGCTTAGGGTTTAATTGATCATGTTGGTTCCGTGGTGGTTTCTTTAATAGAAATTGGAGGGGAAACCCTCTTTTGCTAAAAAATATGCTTAGAGTTTCTCCCTTTTATGATCACTATATGATCAGAATACATGCTTCGTGTCATAATAACACTGCTCCACCCATCAAGCTAAACAAGCTTAGTTGTTCAAGTACGAATCTGATATTAATAAAACATGGTTGTTTAATTGGTCAACTAAATGTTCCTAAATTAGTTTCGATAATGCATGTTCGCCGCTCGGGTGTGTATCTCTATAGGGTGCCCACGATGGGCCAGCCCACCCTGGGATTTTGGATCGTCCCAGGCCCCGATTCCCCTCTGTTCTGCTGCATGCTTCCGATCTCTACTCGCCCCCAACCGCCTGCCTCGCCGGCGACATGCCGTTGCATGACTCTAGCAGGATACGCCGGACTAACAGGAGGCCAGGAGCCGCTCGCCCAACAACATCACCACTGCCCGGGTGCGCCGCTGTGCCTACCTTCCCAGTCCGTTCAGGGTTCAGGCGTGCAGCACCCACCAAGCCAACCCGATTTATCCTGAGATACGTCCTCAACACTCAGCAGCCACTCCTCATCACCCATTTTCTAACTTATTCATTACTCATTAGGCAGGACTGTCATTAGGGTTTGTTCTGTGCTCAGTGCTAGCTACACTTAATGGTTCAGATGTATTTCGGTAATCTTTAGTCCCTCTAAAGTTCACAGGGTTTTCAAAATTCCGGCCCTCGGAACAGACACTAGTCAATTTGGATTATTGGTCGTAGTGACATTGACCTAGATTACTACTTCAAGCCAGGTTTGTTGACAATTTTACTTGTTTTTCTTACTCATTCGATATAATGTCCAAATATTCACGTCGATTAGTTGCAAACAATAAGTGCTAGACAAATTTCTTCATTCAGATTTTGGACGGTCTCTTACTGCAGTTACAACTCTGCATACTTGTCCTAGTAAGCTCACAAGTAAATGATTGATTCACTACATCTATGCTTGCCTTGTCATATTTGTTGTCAATATTCTTTTAGGGTGGACCACCCTATTTCTAAATACTGGAACCGTAGACATGAGTGAATAGTATTTCTCTATGTGATCTCTTCCATCATGTGTGGGCAATGAACACTGCATTGTATAGAAAGAAAGTGTCATTTCCAGCTTTTACATAGGTTTCGGTCTTTTACATGGAATACAATCTTCCTACTTGCTTTGTGTCGCACTACCAACACTCCACCCTTGAAGCTAAACATTATGCCACTCATAATTGCTTAGTTTATTTGTTCAAATACGAATTTCATATGATTCTAATGTTCCTACTTCAGTTTTGAAATGTGTGCCTGTCTGTTATAGAGACATAAGGGGTTCGTATTTCTGTGTGTGGTCTGGTCAGTACGGGGGGGTGAACTTTGCATACGCAGGGGTTTATAGGGAGACACTCTTCGAGTTGAATCCGCAATGCATTCCATAGATAATCTGACTACTTTTTATGTTTTCATGAATCTCAGATTCTGAACAGCATCATAATGATTATGAGCTTGCGCGCATGAAAAGAATAAAGCAGAACAATGCCATGGCTGTCAAACTTGGCATTAAGGGACTGAAATCAAGTCTGGATGCAATGCAATGCAAACGCTCTCCACCTACAGATTCATGCTCAGAATATGATCCTAACAGTGATTCTGAGCTAGAGGGAGACCTAAGTCAATGTAGCTCCCTAGTGGAGGAGTCAGAGGAAGATGCCCTATCGTATTCAACCATCAAGGTACTTGCTCTAACTTTCCAAGGTTACATTGCTCGCACATATCTTGCAACTGATGATTTGCATTGCTTCTACTTTGTTGAACTGCCATTAGCTTAGTTTACACATCGTGTATGTGAATACGCCCTGCCTATCCATTTCAGTACATATTCCATTTGTCATCATACCATATTTATCCATTCAAATGTTGTTCTTGTGTATCAGACGTTCAAAAGGAAGAGGGCGATTGCTGGTCATGGAGGGAGCACAAGCAAAGTATTTGGAAAAGGTAGTGGCACCTGATAAATCAAATAGGCCATTAGGTGTCGTTGCAATATCACCTGACCCACAAAACACCCCAACTCTAGCAGACTCTAGCCCTACTACACTGGTCATTTCTGATGCCCCAACTCAGCAGACCCCAACTGCAGCAAACAGTATGATTATGCCAGTTGACATAGCACCAGCTGTATGACGTAAAAACCCCATTCCAGCAAAGAGTACACCAAATCCAGTTGCCAGCCCCAATTGCAGCAAATAGGACCCCTGTTCCATTTCTTCCCAGTTTAGAAGACGAAGCTTATGTTGTTGTCAGGAACTTTGTGCACATCTTTCCTTCATGGAAATATTATACCGCAGACACAAAACAATTTCTAGTCTTCCTCCGCAACTTACGTGTAAGTAATGTACTAATGTTATTCATGGTCATTACTGCATATGTTTCTGATGATAGAAGACACAAGATTTCATTCTTTTAAATAGGCGAGGAGTAAACTGGATTGTGATGACGAGCAAGGGTTGGTTGCGCTTTTCAAGCACTCGTTGATGAAGTATCGTTCCTACCTGAGGCAAGCGCACTTCGATGGCAAGCCTCTGAACGAAATTTCTGTAAAGTCTCCGGTGCTACATTTATCCGACGGTGACTGGAATAATCTTGTTACACATTGGTCTCGGCTGCAGCGTAAGGTACTGTCTATGATATCACATCACAATTTGAACTACATTTCTGCATTTGCCTTAATGTCTCACTTGTACGAAAACTGTTAGCGGAAGAACATTCTTTCTCAAGGGACCACAGAATCTCGCAACTATACTACACACTGCATTGCTCTTGTGAGTATCTCTTGCCCTGTTTGACCATACTTACTTTCATAGTTGTTTGATTATGTAGCATCACTGCACATGTTAGCCTCGTAATCTTCCATTTGGTGGACATTATAAGATCCGTATGGACTCTTACATAAATTTAGAATCAACCCAATGCTTTTGAAGAGATTTAGCTCTGCAGTCCTCTTGTAAGGACTGAACGTGGTCTATCACTGTACTTACATTAACAGCTACTCCCTCCATCCCATAATATAAGAACGTTTTGTACAGTACACCAGAGTTCAAAACACTCTTGTATTATGGGAAGAGGGATTGGTTCATGTTGTAGCATTCTGCATCTTATCTCCCTCACCCACCATTTACTAAAAAAGCTCATATCTATATTTAATCTAACCAACAAGTAGAATACACAGACAATGCCACTGCAGAAGTGTAGCCCATTGCTCTTGTTAGTACATTCTGTCCTGTAATGCTTGTACTTCCAGGGATTGGTAGTTGATTATGTAGCATCAATCTGCATCTTATCTTCATTATCCTCTATCCCTTCCAGTATTATCATATCTATAATTACTCTCTACAAAATGTAGAGTATAGGCAATGCTTATGAAGAAGATTGTGTGCTGAAATTCTTGAGTTATCCTTCCCTTGACATGGAGAAGGGCATTATAAAGCCGTTGTTAACCGTTAATGTAAGTCAATCCTTCTAAAGCCTTTATCCTCAAATGCTGTTTAATTTGCTCATACTCCCTATCGTTTACTGCTATTTAGTTTGTTGTTTCTACCAAAATGCATGTTCGCAAGAACGGTAAGTTCTAGGTTTTACTTGTAAAACCAAATTCCTTATTCATACCATGCACATTGCTTAATACTCCGTATAAGTATGCTTGTTTTTGTGGATCTATAATCCAGTGTATGGTGAAGCAGCCCACGTTTGCACCTTGTCAGCTCCTGTCTTATCTTACTGATGTGGCTGATGATATGAACAACATGCCATGGACATTATCCAAAATAGATGCAATGATTTTCTTTGCCCTTCATCTATGCTTGTTATGTTGACATGGTAATCCAGTAGTGTGGTGAAGCTCCCTGCATTATGAACAATGCCAAATTATGCTATTGATATTTTGAACTTACTCTTTATTTTCTAATTTGAAATTGGACAGAATTGACAGCACAGTTATCATCTTTGTTTATACACGTGCAAAACATGTCATCTCTCTGCTTTGTTTCAGGGTGATATGCCTGATGGCATGCACAAGTCTGCTGAAGGCTGTGAGACAAACCTAACATATATTGCAGCAAAGAAGGCAAAACATCTTGAAGATAGCGAGACAACCCCTAAGTCTTGTCTTGATGCAGTGTTCCAGTTACTTGAGACTAACAGTCAGACAAGCTCACAGAATTTGTTGTCTAAATCAGTTTGACTTCTTCAGTCCCAAGTTCTAGCAGAAAGGCATTCTGCAACTCAACTTCAACTTGAAGTCCTATCTCTAAGAAATATTGCGGAGAACACGAACGAGAACCTCATCGCTAAACAGCTAAAACTGGAAGCTATGACCGACATTGTCGTGGATTTGTCACGGCAGATGTCCTAGTGAAAGGACTTAGTCGTGGAGCCATCGCTACGGGTTAACTTGAAGGGGTTAAAGCGGACACAAAGACACCAGGGTTTATACTAGTTCGGCCCCTTCGATGAAGGTAAAAGCCTACATCTAGTTGTGATGGAATTGATGTGTTCTCGATGGCTAGGGAGCAAACAAGCTTCACCTAGGCTCGAGTGGTCGTTGTCTGTCCTGAACCGCCGCTGGGTCGTCCCCTTATATACACGGATGACGCCCGTCGGTCCATAGAGTCCCAACCGGTTCATACTCGTATCCCGGTTGGTATCTCTCTATTCCTAACTTACAATACAAGTTTACATATTAAGCCGGTTTACGGCTACAGATTATAAACCGACTACAGGCCTTGGGCCTTCATCTTCTTATTCTACTAACGAAGTTAACCCGGCCCAAACAGGCCGGTTCACGCCCAGTGGTAATATCCCCAACACTAGGCCCCAGATTGATTTGAACTGGTTCATGTCAATCCTTCATAAAAATCTTCGTCTTCAACATCTTCTAGTAATTGGTAAACCGCCATGTCGTCATCATCTCTGGTTGCTGTAAACCGGCATGACATCATCATGAAGCTTAACATTTATGACACCTTCTTTTATTAGTAGATATGCGATACCCAAGTCATCAGCTCCACTTCTGAAATTTTGGCTCCTGGATTCACGCACCTGACCCACGTCTGTTGACTTATAAATAGGACCGAAGGGTCATTTCCTTTCCTCCTCTTCGTCTCTTTCTTCTTCGTCTTCCTCGCGTCGCTAGCCTCGGAGCTCCGCCGCCGCCATCAACCTCTGCATCGTCTTGGGCCGCTGCATCAACCTGAACGCATCAGAGCACTGCGGTAGCCTCCCGCGTCTTCTTCGTTTCCGGTAAGCCTTCTGTTCTTGTTGACATAGATCTGTTCTTAGGGTTTCATGTTCATCGCTTGTTCACGCTCGAACCCAAACTGTAACTCCTGGATAAATCTGTGAACCTCTGCTCTGATTAGCGGTAGCCTTTTATCATCCGCCTGTAGTTTCACGCCTAATTCCGTAGATCTCATTTACATATCTATCCATTGGTTCACTTCCGTTCTGTCTTTACCCATTTGAATATTTTCTATTTTTCTGAACTTGCTTCAGATCCATTGCTGCAATAAGACTTTGTGAAACCCGTTTCTGCATACTTATCCATCCGCAACCTTAGATCCGGCGGTTTAACTCAATATAGGAGAAGTTTAATAAACCGGTATATACCATTAGTCCCCTTGTTGAACCTCCAGAACTCTCTAGCCATCTGATGCCACCTTATAGAAATCCGGTTTAAATATACTGCCTCCAATTTAACATTGTTTAGACAACACCTTCTTTTATCCAACATATTCTTGAACCGGAATCACCTATTTCTTGTAGATCTTATCATGTCCAAACAAGTGTATGAGTGCAACTGGGTTCCTTCTCGCGTCACAGAAACTCAGCTGGACGATTTAGTCCTGATCGGTGCTTTAGACAACAAAGATACGATCCACTGGAGGGTTCCTGAAAACGAATGTCCTCCCACACCTCAAGAGGGAGAGGTTGTGATCTTTGCAGATCATTTAGCCCGGGGCTTCAAACCGCCCGGTTCTAAATTTTACCGAGATGTGTTAGCCAATTTTCAGCTCCGCCCGCAAGATATTGGCCCCAATTCGGTTACCAACCTATGTCACTTCCAAGTGCTCTCTGAGGTATACCTTCAAGAGGAGCCTTCAGTTGAATTGTTTAGAGACTGCTTCCACTTAAACCGCCGTAAATAATTCACCGATGGCCCCAATACTGAATTAGGCGGTATGGCAATTCAGAAAAGAAAGGAGATCACTTATCCCCACGCCAGACTACACAGTCACCCCAAGGAGTGGAATGCAACATGGTTCTACTGCAAAGACACTTCTCCTGAGAATGAAAATCCTTTACCTGGCTTTCATCCGGAGCGGCTTAGCAACACTCACCCCTTTCCACAAAGATTAAATGCCAAGGAAAGGAGTAAATATGCTCCACAACTGTCCAAGCTCCGAGCCTTCATGGCCAACGGTTTAACAGGAATAGACCTTGCACACTGTTGGATATCATGGAGCATACTGCCTCTCAGCCGGCGTTCCAGTTTGATGTGCAAATATACTGATAGTGTCGATGACCCCCTCCGACACACCAAAATCCAGCTCTCCGATGATGAAGTCATAGATTCTGTGAAGAAAATGTTGAATGACCCGGAGCACCTCTGTGCTCAAACCGGCCTGCTCCATTTCTGCGCTACCAACAAACCGCTAGCTGTAAGATTTTGATTGTTCTTTTATTGAACCTGTTACCGCTATCTTCATCTGACATCAATTACTGCTTAACCAGGGTGATAACCCGTTTTGGACCAAGAAGCTTCCACAAGACAAAACGGAGAAAGCAGAACGGCCAACCCAGCCAAAGACCAAGGTCATGAAGAAGTCTGCTAAAAAGAGGAAGACCGGAAAGTTAAATCCTTTGCCTGTGCCAAAATTTCTTCCGATTTAGATCCTTTGCCTGTGCCAAAATTTCGCCAGGCAAACCGGAAAGTTAAATTTTCTCATCCTCTTGCTTACTTGTATCCCACATTTCTTATGAAGACTCAGCAACATGAGGCTCGCCGCACAACCCGGCACAGCGGCCAGGTAGTTACCTCCACCGGTTTACCGAACAGTCCGGTTCGAAAACGCCGCTCCGAGGTCTCCGACCTTTTTATTAATTTATATCCTAAAGCGGGTTTCTTCCGTCAACCTCTTAATCTGTCCGACTCCGATTATCAGGTTACTTCTCATTCTTCCTCTGGTGAATCATCAGCCACTCAACTGCCGCCACTGAAAACAGTCCTTGGGTAAGCCATACAGAACATATGCTTCTGGTATACTATGTTATAACTTATGTTGTTTCTTGACTCTTTGTTTCTCTTTCAGGGCTAAACCTAAACCGAGCAAGAAAGCCCGTCTGGATAAAGCGGCTGAGGAAGATGTTGCCCTTGAATAGGATAAAGCGCTAGACCTTGAAGCATTCGTTCATGAGGATATTCCCAATGATCCTCCTTTGCAAGATGATGCTATTCCTGAGGAAAGGCCTATCAATACTTCAGTCCCTGCTGACCCGCCTGCTAGCTCCGTCCGGATTGAAAGATCCCGCAGTCCTGCTGATAAACCGACCAAGCCAACTCAAACCGGTGAATCCAAGGACGATGACATTGCAATTACCGGCGTAGGTCGCTCTGCACCGGGGAATCCTGTCGCTTTAGCCAAGCATACAGTGAAAGAAGATTTTTCTGCCAAGAACAAAGGTAAATGGGATATTGAACTAGAAACATATGCTGCTCTGAGTGCCCAACATCTTCATTCTGGTTACTTGAACCAGCTATACACTAGCCGTGACTGTGAAGCTGGCCTGGTAAAGATGATGAGGGACAAATTTGAGGTAACTTCCTTCTGCTTCTTGTTTCTTTACTTACTGCCACTGTATTAATCCTCATAGCCCCCAAGGGCCGGTTTGTAACCTTCTTCAAACCGGGACTGGAATATAATCCTCAGTACTTTGAAATCCGTCAATATAGCCCCCAAGGGCCGGTTCAACTTAGCATAGTTAAACCGGGACTCCAATAAATATTGTAACATCAGAACATAACTGAGCAAATAGCCATTAGCCCCCAAGTGCCAAGTTGAATACCTGTATTGAGCTTGGGACTTTGTGATTTAATAATAGATGAAAATTGAAGGTGCATTAGCCCCCAAGTATCAAGCGTATAACTTGTTATGTGGTTGATACTTCAAATTCTTGTACCATCTTGTTTAAATCCAAGTATTGTCTGTATGCAGGCTGAAGTGATGGTCAAAGAGGACCGGATTACTGATCTGCAAGAAACACTGAAAACCCAACAAGCCGAAACTGACAAGGCAAGGGAAGAATTGTCCAGCGCCTTGAGCATCACAGAACAGCTGAAGGAGGGCTTCAAGAAGGAGCGGGCTGATTGGGCCACTGAAAAGGCCACTTTAATAAAAAGAGCTGAAAACGCTGAAGCTGCCCTTAAACCGGTGGTAGATGAGCTGACCATCGTAAAGCGGCAAATACACTTCATGACCGCTGCTATCTTTGGTAAGCTCTTTTTGGCTTCTGTGACAACTCTGGCCTGCTTATAATAGATCCGGTTTGAGATCGTCCCTGTATTGTTGCAGGTACACGCATTGGGCACCTAGGGTCAGATGTGCGGAAGAAGCTGAAGGCTGCCTACACATTAGTTGAACAACTATATACCGGAGCACAGCGGATCATCACCACAGCCTCTCATAACAATCCGGCACCCTCTTTAATCCAGGACACTCTTAATAGGTTGTCAATGCTTCCTGCCCGGATTGAAGAGCTGAAAAAATCTGCTGCTCGAACCGGAGCCATAAATGCCCTGATCCGGGAAAAAGCATGGGTGCCGGATTTCGACCCTGTTGAGGCAGCTCAAGGCTATCCCAGCCTGAAGGAAGATGGCTCCGAGTTCAATGAAGAGGATTTGAGGGCGATAAACCGTGCAATGCGCCCTCTGGCTTGTCAATTGGCTGAAGAGGCAGACTTGTCGCATTATCAAGCCCAATACAACAATCAGAACAAATGAGTGCCTGCACCAACTCTTGAAGCGGAGAATCTGATTCCTCCAATCCGTAAGCATACTTATGCTCCTGATATTGAACCGTCTTCTCTGATCCATGAAGAAGCCGTTTTTCAAGCTTTAATGGGAATCGACTGGACCACTGTTGATTTCCAGCCAATGGATAGAGACGAGGAATCTGAAGCGGCACAAGACGATGAGCAGGCTTGAACCGGAAGCCGGTTTAAATAGCTGCCTTACGATGATCTGCCAAAACAACAATGATCTTATTTGGGCACCGTGTTGCCTTGTAATAGGATAGTTAATACTTCTGCCTTGAATATGCCTTCGTGCATAAGTACTGATGCTTTTGCGTGAAAAACCTCAACTTATATTTCCTGCAATCAGAAAATTTTGAACTTCGGTGGCGGTTATACCGCCAGCCGGTTTATGATCTTGATATATATATCATCAATGTATTTAAAACATATAGCCAATTTAAGCGATACAAAGTACCTGCCATCACTAGGCATGAAGTTGGCTTAGCCAGGCTTGAAGCGGAGGTTTTATAAACCATTACCGTCAAAGGGGAGAAAACAGCTCCCATGTAAACCGTGCTGGGTCACTACGAGCCCCCCTGTTACTCCATGATGTTAACAGAAAAGGTAAACCAGGCATACTTCTCCGGATTAAAAATGAACCGAATCCGTCAGCTGAACCGGCAAAAAGTGTTGTTGGTTTAAATGAAACACAACAAAAATGAAGAAATAGCCATAAAAGAAATATGGAAGCAAAGGCAATGATAAAAACCCTTTGCAAAAACATGCTATACTAAGCTCATCAGATGGCGTTACCATGATCGGACAGGACCAAGCCCCCAATAGGAGTGACAATGGTTCAAGTCAGCCAGGTCCCCAAATGAAACTGTGGCATATATGCCAATCAAAAGGCGTGGCAATGGTTCGGGTTCGACCAAGCCCCCAAGTGATTTGGTGGCCTTAGGCCGATCAAGAGGCGTGACTAGTTCAGACTTGACCATGTCCCCAAGTGATCTGGTGGCTTTCGCCTATCAAAAGGCGTCGCGTTGGTTCGGACACGACCAAGGCCCCAAGTGATATAAAAAAGCAAATTTCAAGGGGTAAACCGGAGGCCACTTTAAAACAGAACCACTCCATGTAACCACGCATGATATGAAAAGACAGAGACCTCGCTTTAGTTGAGGCTCCGGTTTTATTATATCAAAGATAATATATACACTGTCATAATATGTACATAGATAGAGCCGATGGCTCAGGTGTAGTAAGGCCGAAGATGAGCTATGTTCCACGGCCTGTTAGTCTCCTCCTCTAATGTACGTGAGTTTTTATGCTCTCGAATATCAATCAGATAGTACGACCCGTTGTGCAGATTCTTGCTGACCACGAAAGGTCCCTCCCGAGGTGGGGATAACTTGTGCATATCTGTCTGATCTTGGATGAGCCGAAGCACCAAATCTCCTTCTTGAAAAGTTCTGGATCTAACCCGGCAACTGTGATAGCGATGAAGATCTTGTTGATAAATCGCCGAGCGGGCAGCCGCTATGTCACGCTCCTCATCCAATAAGTCCAAAGCGTCTTGCCGTGTTGTTTCATTGTCCGCTTCAACATAAGCCGCCACACGAGGCGAATCGTGCCGGATATCACTAGGGAGAACCGCCTCCGCTCCGTAGACCATGAAAAACGGCGTGTATCCTGTAGACCGGTTGGGCGTAGTATTGATACTCCATAGCACAGACGGTAGCTCTTCAACCCAACAACCCGGTGTTCTTTGCAATGGAACCATAAGCCGGGGTTTGATGCCTCGCAAGATCTCTTGATTAGCCCGTTCTGCCTGCCCATTAGACTGGGGATGAGCCACTGATGACACATCAAGTCGGATGTGCTCACGTTCACAGAACTCCTTCATAGCGCCCTTGGATAAATTGGTACCATTGTCAGAAATGATACTGTGTGGAAAGCCAAACCGGAAAATCACCTTTTTAATGAACTGCACCGCTGTAGCTGCATCACACTTGCTGACAGGCTCCGCTTCAACCCACTTAGTAAACTTGTCAACTACCACCAAAAGGTGGGTTTTCTTATCCTTGGATCTTTTAAAAGGTCCGACCATATCCAGCCCCCAAGTTGCAAATGGCCAAGTGATTGGAATCATCCTCAATTCTTGAGCCGACACATGAGCACGCCTTGAAAATTTCTGACAGCCATCACACCTTTTAACCAGGTCCTCCGCATCAGCATGCGCTGTCAACCAGTAGAACCCGTGATGAAACGCCTTTGCCACCAGAGACTTTGAACCGGCGTGGTGACCACAATCTCCTTCATGGATTTCTCGTAAGATTTCACAGCCTTCCTCAGGAGAGACACAACGTTGAAACGCCCCTGATACACTGCAATGATGCAATTCGCCATTGACAATCGTCATGGACTTGGATCGCCGGACTATCTGCCTGGCTAGAACCTCATCCTCTGGCAACTCTCCCCGGTTCATGTACGCAAGATAAGGAAATGTCCAATCCGGTATGACATGCAGGGCTGCCACCAATTGAGCCTCCGGATCAGGAACAGCCAAATCCGCCTCACCTGGGAGCTTGACTGACGGGTTGTGCAACACATCAAGAAAAACATTAGGTGGGACCGGTTTACGCTGAGAGCCCAACCAGCTTAAAGCGTCCGCCGCTTCATTCTTTCGACGGTCCACGTGATCCACCTAATAACCCTTAAAGTAACCCGCAATATTATCCACCTCACGACGATATGCGGCCATGAGCGGGTCCTTAGAATCCCAAGTGCCAGACACCTGTTGAGCCACGAGGTCCGAGTCACCGAAGCAGTTAACCCGGCTTAAGTTCATCTCCTTAGCCATCCGGAGACCATGGAGCAAAGCTTCATACTCAGCTGCATTATTAGTACAAGGGAACATTAAGCGGAGAACATAACAAAACTTGTCACCTCGTGGGGAAGTTAATATGACTCCAGCCCCCGAGCCTTCCAATTGTCTGGATCCATCAAAATGGATAGTCCAATATGTGTGATCCGGCTTCTCCTCTGGCACTTGCAACTCAGTCCAATCATTGATGAAATCCACAAGTGCTTGAGACTTCACCGCCATCCGAGGTACGTACTTCAATCCGTGCGGCCCAAGCTCTATAGCCCGCTTGGCAATCCGACCAGTCGCCTCCCGGTTCTGTATGATATCGCCCAAGGGAGCTGAACTAACGACTGTGATGGGGTGCCCTTGGAAATACTGCTTCAACTTCCGGCTTGCCATAAAAACTCCATATACCAGCTTCTGCCAATGCGGATACCTTTGCTTAGATTCAATAAGCACCTCGCTGATATAGTAAACCGGCCGCTGAACCGGATATTCCTTGCCCGCCTCCTTGCGTTCTACCACAATAGCCACGCTAACTGCACGAGCATTGGCCGCTACATATAGCAATAACAGCTCTTTGTCGACTGGAGCTGCAAGAACGGGCGGATTGGCTAACTGCCGCTTCAAGTCCTCCAACGCTTCATCAGCAGCCGGACTCCAGATGAATTGATCTGTCTTTCTCAGCATCTGGTCTAAAGGGATAGCCTTCTCTCCGAGGCGGCTGATAAACCGGCTCAGTGCGGCGATCCGGCCCGCCAAGCGCTGAACATCGTTGATACACTTCGGTTTAGCCAGGGAGGTGATAGCCGTAATCTTCTCCGGATTAGCCTCGATTCCTCTGTTGGACACAAGAAAACCCAGTAACTTGCCTGCCGGAACACCAAAAACACACTTGGCCGGGTTAAGCATCATCTTGTAAACTCGCAAGTTGTCAAAAGTTTCCTTCAAATCATCCACCAGCGTCTCCTTCTGCCTTGACTTGACTACAATATCATCCACATAGGCGTGCACATTGCGGCCGATCTGTTTATGCAGGCAATTCTGCACACACCATTGATAAGTGGCTTGAGCACTCTTGAGCCCAAAACGCATAGATACATAGCAGAAGGCTCCAAAGGGAGTAATAAACGCTGTCTTCTCCTGGTCCTTAACTGCCATTTTGATCTGATGATATCCGGAATACGCATCCAAAAAACTCAAACGCTCACAACCCGCCGTGGCATCAATAATCTGGTCAATGCGGGGAAGGGCAAAAGGATCCGCTGGACAAGCTTTGTTAAGATCCGTGTAATCCACACACACATACGCCAAGTGCCATTTTTCTTAAGGACCAGCACCGGATTAGTAAGCCACTCTGGATGGAATACTTCAATGATAAAGCCAGCCGCTAAGAGCCTGGCCAGTTCCTCTCCAATAGCTTTGCGCCTTTCTTTGTTAAACCGGCGGAGAAATTGCTTTACTGGTTTGTACTTAGGGTCCACATTAAGAGTGTGCTCAGCGAGTTCCCTCGGTACACCTGGCATGTCAGAAGGCTTCCATGCAAAAATGTCCCGATTATCACGGATGAACTCGATGAGCATGCTTTCCTATTTAGGGTCCAAGTTGGCACTGATAGTGAACTGCTTGGACGAATCGCCGGGAACGAAGTCAACAAGCTTAGTCTCAGCCGCCGATTTGAACTTCAGATCTGAATCATGCTCCATGGTTGGCTTCTTCAAAGGGGTCATGTCCGCCGGATCAACATTGTCCTTATAATATTTCAACTCCTCCGTGGCACAAACCGACTCTGCATAGGCCGCATCACCTTCCTCACATTCCAAAGCAACCTTACGGCTCCCATGAACCATTATTGTCCCCTTGTAACCCGGCATCTTGAGCTGCAAGTAGATATAACAAGGTCGTGCCATGAATTTGGCATAAGCCGGCCGCCCAAACAAGGTGTGATATGGGCTCCGGATTTTCACCACCTCAAATGTTAGTGTCTCGGATCGAGAATCATGCTCGTCCCCAAATGCCACCTCCAGGGCTATCTTACCGACAGGATATGCTGATTTGCCAGGCACCACACCATGGAACACCGTATTAGACGGTCTAAGATCTTTATTTGTTAGCCCCATGCGACGGAATGTCTCATAGTACAGGATGTTAATACTGCTCCCTCCCTCCATGAGTACCTTGGTGAATTCATAACCTCCCACCTGAGGTTCTACCACTAACGCCAACTGGCCCGGATTGTCAATCCGGGGGGGATGATCCTCCCTGCTCCACACGATAGGCTGCTCTGACCAGTGTAAGTAACATGGTACGGCTGGTTCAACAGAGTTCACCACTCGCTTATGAAGTTTCCGGTCGCGTTTATCCAAGCTAGTTGTGAAAACGTGATACTGCCCATTGTTCAACTGTTTTGGCTGGCTCTGATAACCCGACTGCTGCTGCTGCTGCTGTTGGTTGTAGCCCCCTTGACCGCTCTGATTATTCTGGTTATTATTGCCGCCCTGATTGAAACCTGAACCGGAAGCTCCATCGTGACCCGGCCCATGGAAATCGGATCCTGAACCGCCACCTGACCCACGGTCATACCGGAAGGCATTAGAGTTTTTAAACTCCTGCATAATATAACAATCCTTCCAAAGGTGGTTAGCCGGTGCCTCCTTTGTCCCGTGTTTTGGGCAAGGCTGATTCAACAAATAGTTCAAGCGATCCGGGTTAGGATTTGGAGCCCTGTTACGATTCGCCGCTTTACATCTACGCCATGGACCCTTATCCTGCGCATTAGTGTTAGCCACAAAGTCCATGCTGCCATCCACTTTACGCTTGCCTACGTTTCCATGGCCCGCCGGTTTGTACTGATGCCCCTTGGAGTGGCTATTCTTCTTTCCTTTCCCTGCTTCATCATCGTCAGTCTCGGGATCCTTGGTACTATCAGAATCAGCATACTTCACTAAAGCGGCCATGAGAGTTCCCATGTCATTACAGACCCGCTTCATGCGCCCCAATTTCAATTTTAAAGGCATAAACCGGCAGTTGCCCTCCAGGGTTAGGATCGCAGAGTCAGCATTGATCCTGTCAGACGAGTGCAAGACTTCCGAAACGCGCCGTACCCAATGGGTTGTTGATTCTCCGTCCTCCTGAACACAAGCCGCCAGGTCTACTATGGACTTGGGCTGCTTACACGTATCTTTGAAATTCTGGATAAACCGGGCCCGCAACTGGGCCCATGAACTGATAGAATTAGGCGGCAGGCTCTTTAACCAAGTACGAGCCGTGCCTTCGAGCATCATGGTGAAGTACTTTGCACACGCGGTCTCATCCACATCCAGCATCTCCATGGCCATCTCATAACTCTCTACCCACGCTTCTGGAGATAAATCAGCGGTGTAATTTGGCACCTTGCGCGGACCCTTGAAATCCTTGGGCAGGCGCACATTGCGTAAAGCGGGGACTAAACAGGGTACTCCCAAAGCAGATGCGACCCCTGGCCCGGCAGAGGTGGTAGGACGAAACGGTGCAAGCTGATCTGCCTCGTTCTGTGCTGCTAACTCGGCCTCCCTTCGTGCCCGGGCCCGGTCCACTACATCCTGAGCATCGCGAACACCACCTGCCGGGTTATTGCCGCTAGCCACTTCACGACCTAGCGCATTGCTTGATATTGCCGGTTCATCCAGGCACCTGCTATAGCTCCGGCTTGGACGGGGTGTGGAGTGAATCCGATCGCGGCTGTATGAATATGCTTCCCATTGAATCAAAGCGGTGCGGAGAAGTTCCTTAACCCGGCGCGTCTCTATTGCTTGCGGAGAGTCTCCTTCCACCGGGATAACTTCTAATCGTGCAGCAGCTACAACAAGATTGTCCATATGATTAGAGTAATGACCCGGAGGTGTCTGGACCGGCGGAGGAATCACAATGTTCTGTCGAGGAGGTTCCATCAGGCGGGGTTGGACCGTCGCTCCTGGCCCTGGTGCCTCGACCCGGTTTACCTCCTGGTGCCCCGGTGGATTACTAGTTCTAGCTCCCGGAGTGTGAAAGAGATTTCGAGGGTCGAACCCTAATGGCAGGCGTGATCTGTGCTTCCGCTTCAAGTCCTCCTGCGATGCATTCTGGTTGAGCATGAGCTTATAGGCTTGGGCGTCCAAAGCGGCTCGCTCGGCGGCCATCTTGTCTTTCTCTGCTGCCAGATCGACTTTGGCCTGCACAATCTGCTCTCTCACCTTGGCAATCTCTGCATCATGAGCCTCCTGATCCGCCGGGTTGGCCTCTGCCATAAGTGCAGCTAGCATGTCAAACAGGTTGGACAGAATTTGAACCGGCGGGCGCACAAGGCCTCCTGCCCCTGCTGCCGCTGCCGCTGCTGATCCGGAACGCATTGTTGCTGCGGTCGAAGAGTGATTCGCTGCCTGCGTGCCGGCCATGAATATTCCAACCCGGTTGATCTGATCTGGGGGGTCCGGAATACTGTCGCCATCAGAACAGCCCCTAATCTGGTCATCTTGCAACTAGTACAATGATTCGGTCTCTCCGGTTGAGGATTCATCGCTGGAATAGACGACGGTCTCAACACCGTATTCTGACTCGTCCTCATGTTCTCCTCTGGGAATGACTCCGACGAAGGCACGCTTCACGGCCGGTTTAACCTGGGTAGATCTCGCACGCTGAGTCGTCTCGGCGAGGTCGGCGCAGATGTCCGGCTCAGGCCCAGGCTCACCGATCTTGCCGATAAAAATGTGTATACCACCAAAGGGGACCCGGTATCCATACTCGATCAAGCTGGCTTCGGGACCCCATCCAGAATCGTCGATGTAGAGCTTGCCGCGACGACTCTTGGTCATCCGGCCCACAGCATAGCCTTCGAGTCCTTTGAGCTTGCCCTCCAAGATCAACAAACCGTCGTGCGATAGCCCCACGGTGGGCGCCAACTGTCGTGGATTTGTCATGGCAGATGTCCTAGTGAAAGGACTTAGTCGTGGAGCGAACGCTATGGGTTAACTTGAAGGGGTTAAAGCGGACACAAAGACACGAGGGTTTATACTAGTTCGGCCCCTTCGATGAAGGTAAAAGCCTACGTCCAGTTGTGATGAAATTGATGTGGTCTCGATGGCTAGGGAGAAAACAAGCTTCGCCTAGGCTCGAGTGGTCGTTGTTTGTCCTGAACCGCCGCCGGGTCGTCCCCTTATATACATGAATGACGCCCGTCGGTCCATAGAGTCCCAACCGGTTCATACTCGTATCCCGGTTGGTATCTCTCTATTCCTAACTTACAATACAAGTTTACATATTAAGCCGGTTTACGGCTACAGATTATAAACCGACTACAGGCCTTGGGCCTTCATCTGCTTATTCTACTAACGAAGTTAACCCGGCCCAAACAGGCCGGTTCACGCCCAGTGGTAATATCCCCAACAGACATGCTAGGCCGGTCTCACAGCCTTGCTCAGCAGCTTGCGCAGCAGTTCCCCCACAAGGCTAACCTTTCTTGAACTGTCTTGGAAGTGGTCTTGGTTCAGTATTATTTTGTTACGCTGCAATGGTGCCCGGTTTTTGTAATCTGCTTCTTCGTTGCGCTTTATGATCACTGGTGGTGAACGTCGATGCCTAGTGGATGTAATATACCTTAAAACCTTTATTGTATAGTGTAGGTTTATTCCTAGTTACTATGCCATTATTTCTTTATTGTATAGAGTTGGTTTGTTCTTAATTCCTACTAGTTACTGCCATCATTCGCTATCTGAAAAAAAATAGATGTAGTCAACCGGGCCGAAACATTCGACTCTAACGGGGCTGGTTTTGAGCGGGCCACAGTTGGGTCGGCCTGCATCTTTCTTGGGCCCGAATGATTGGGGCCTTCACACATTGTGCCAGGCCCAAACTTACACCGGCCTATATTTTAGTTGGGCCTTTTGTCGACCCAGCGCTTAGTTTGGCCCTGGTAGCATTGGGCGATTAACAGGCTGAATATTGTACTGGCCTGTTACGGCCGAGAAGAAACCACGGGCCTTTAGCAGGCCAAAATGCATGTTGGGCCTCAATTTTCACTAGTCATCGACGGGCCTTCAGCACACCGAAATGTAGACCGAGCCTTTTTGGGCCCAGTTAGCTCACGGGCCGTTACCAGGATGAAACATATCTTGGGCCTTAGTTGGCCCACTGATATCATGGGACTTTAAGAGGCTGAAAGCTTAGTACAGGCATCAATGGGCCGAATTACGCGACAGGCCTTTAACAGGACCAAAGTCACATTGGGCTTAACTATTGTCACCTTTAGCATGGGCCGTTAGTGGGCCCGATGTCCCGTCGGACCATATATGGCCCATGGGCAGCACGGGCCTTTCCCAGGCCGCAAGCCACACCGGGCTGAAGTGGGCCCATGTCTACCTCAGGCCTCTAACAGGCCGAAAGTTACTGGACTGTAGTTGGGCCCAAATATTGGGCAAACAATTAACGGGCCAGATCTGGCTTCGGGCCACAAATGGGCCCAAATATTGGGCGAACAATTAACGGGCCAGATCTGGCTTCGGGCCGTAAATAGGCCCAAATGTTGGGTGAACAATTAACGGGCCAGATCTGGCTTCAGGCCGTAAATGGGTCTTTATTAAGCAGGTCGTTATTGGGCTGGCCCACTAGTACCTGATTAAGTACTACGGGCCTTTGACTGGGCCGGCCTTTTTAACCTATATGGGCCTCTGTTGGGCCCAGCCACGTGTTGACGTATCATAGGCATGTCTCCTCCAATGGACGGGAGACATCTGGACGACTGACGAGCTGACAGGTGTTCCCTTCAGCCAATCAGAATTTTACACGTGGAAATTTCCCATTGGTTCGGGCTGTTAACGGGTTATCGGATCCAAAATCCGACCCGATAGCTTAATGGCGTTCCATTACGGTGGATGCCATGTTTCGGTCACCCTTGACGAAAGCACTTATGTGACGCGCGATTTATCATCATGGAAGTGGACACTTCCGTGATGATAATTTTGGTAATGTCATGGAACACTTCTACGATAGCACAAGTATGACTATCTTGATTCTGTCATAAAATCGTCATGGATGTACATGCATGACAAAAAACGTGACCTACTGTGACAAACATGTATCATCACGGAAGTGTATTTTTTTAGTGTTGTCAAAGTTGTCGACCAGTGCAAATAAACGCCGCAGCAAACCAAGTCCAGAATTGAAACCACTTCAGAAGATCTCCAGAAACAATATCCTGGGTACCGAAAATGCTGGCAAGATGCTTAGCAAGCTTATTAACTTTCTCTTGTTTGGCGCTTAAGTCCTCCAGGGGTTGCTATTGCACCAGAAAGTATGCATCTGAATTCTGCAGGGACTTCCTGATTCCTTCAGCTTCCTGTCGCAGCACATCTGATAGATGTGTTTCAACTTGAAGTTAAGACTCAAGAAGACGAACTGATTCAGGCGGTGAGTTCAAAGAGCTTGTGCCAGCACTAGTGGCCAGTAACTCAAACACTAGATCAAGACAGGACTTTTGGGTTCTCTCAGTGTCGTCAAGATAGTTTTTATCAGCTTTCTTGGATACCAAGAGGGATGTCTCACTATCTTGAACCTTATCTGCATTACTTCCTTTACCATTGCATAACGGGGTATTGTTCTCCAATATTTTGTCTGTATTCTAAAAGAGAAACAAGCAGACACATCACAGGTTTACCAACTTGTATATGAAACTCATTTTGGTAAATCAGTTCAGTAGTAAAGTGGATAGGATAACAGCATGAAACAAACATATATCTATGTACCATGGTCACTTTATGATCTATATCATTCGAGTTTTTGTTGCCAAATCAAGATAGAGACACAGTTCAAATAATATTTGTTCAAGAGTCAAGACAAAGCAGAATAGACAGAATATAAGTGTGGGAAACTATAGAGCAATAACAACACTTGCAATGTGCATGACATGAGAACATAACTGTTTATTCAATTGAAACTGGAATAAACATAGAGCAAGTTACAACAGCAAACCAGTTAAAGAAACAGGTTTAAAACATACCTGTTGCGCCATTCAAGTTTCAGTTCCATCCTTCAAATTTGAAAATAGTTGGTATGAGTAAATACAGTGATGCAAGAGCAAAGGAGTATGAACCATAGCTACAAAACCTGACCTGAGAACAATTCTTCTTCTCCTTTAAGTGTTGAGTTGGGATTTGGAGTGGTGGTCATCGTGCTTTGAGCACTTTAGTTCCCTTACTTACTACTCGTGTTTGGGTGCTCTGTGGTGGAGACGGTGCTGTGTCAACTGGAACTGGCTTACTATCTGCTGGGGTTGGGGTTAGAAGGGGTTTAGCTGGTTATCTGTCCAACTGGGTAGGGGTACAATCTGTGGGAGTCTGGGTTATGTGTGGTGGGGCTGGTTCTTGGGCAAGTACAACTGTGGTTCTATCTGCATCATCTGGTAGCACTATCTATTCTGAAGACAGTGTTGTTACTCCCTTAGACACTGCCATCACCCTCTCCAATTCAAATGGCTGATAAAAAAGAAAAGTATTTGATTGTACAGACATTGTATGATAGACAGGTGCAATGGATAGTCGGGAATAAAAGAGGGCATGAAATAATTCACATTTATGTTGTCTAACCAAACATGATAGCATGACACAATTTCACATATATGATAGCTAACTAAACAGGATAGCATGACACAATTTCACATTATGATGGCTAACTAAAAAAGATGGAAAGACATAGTTCAAAATATGATGACTATGTAAACAAGATGACATGATATAACTATATAATATGTCTATTAAATAGGTTGGCATGCCATAATTCACATACATGCTGCCTATGGAAACATGATAGCATGATATAATTCATGGGTAGAATGACATAATTCAAAATATGATGACTGTAAACAATAAACAAGATGAGATAATATAACTATATGATGTCTTTATTAAATGGGTTGCCATGCCATAATTCAGATAGATGATGTGTATGTAAACATGATGCCATGATATAATTCAAATATGTTATTTATATAGTAAGCAAGTAAGCAGATGGCAATCCATATATGATGTAAAAACTAAGCAATGCAAGACAACATGCATGACATGGGTAATATAACCCTGCCAAGTTTGAGCATAGACCTCAGGGGGTAAATAGGACTAGTCATCAGTCTCTGAATCCTCCTCCGAGGAGCTCTCTGTAACCAGCAAGATGTCTGCTTCAGCAGGTAGCATTGTCTGCTCTGAATACCTTGTTTTCACTCCAGATACTTCCATCACCGCTTCAAATGGCTGATGCACAGGAAGACTAGTTGAATATACAAACATTGTCGACAAACGGAACACGTAATACAAAAAATGATAGCATGATATAATTCACATACACAATGATTGGCTAAACGGCATGGCATTGCATAATTCACATACATAATGCCTTTGCAACAAGATAGTATTGCATAATTCACATATATAATGTCTTGCAACAAGATGGCAATGCATAATTCACATATAGGTAATTAGACACTAAACAGGTGACATTCACACAAAGCATGTCTAACCTAATCGAATAAAATAGCAATGCAAGACACCATACACACGATATGAGCAACATAACCCTGCCAAGTTAGAGCATACATCTCGGGGGGGATAGGACTAGTCATCTATCTCTAAATCCTCCTCTGAGGAGCTATCCATAACTAGCGAGATATGCGCTTCGTCAGATAGCATAGTCTACTCTGAAGACCTTGTTTTCACTCCAGAATTTTCCATCACCATGTCAAATGGCTAATGCACACGAAGAGTAGTTGAATGTACTAACATTGTTGACAAATGTAATACGTAACGAAAAAAAGGATGGTCTAATATAATTCACATATAAGATGACTGGCTAACCAGGATGGCATTGCAAAATTCACATATATGATGCCTGGCTAAACAAGATGGCGTTGCATAATTCACATAAATGATGAATAAACTAAACAAATGGCATTCACACAAAGCATGTCTAAACTAAGCAGATGACATATTTGATGTGTAAAGTAAGCAATGCAAGGCACCATATGCATGATATAACCAACATCAGCATGCCAAGTTAGAGCAAAGACCTCAGGGGGTAAATAGGAGTGGTCTTCTCCTTTTGAATCCCCCTCGGAACAGATATCTTCCTCTCGATTACAATCCGAAATGGGTGGTGGGGGGCTGCCTTTGCGCCTACCATGGAGCGACGTCTGCATGAAATTTTATTGCCACGCAAGGCTCATCTCTTTTGCTCTACATGTTCGGTTCCATTGTGTACAATAACTGACATGCATAGGAATAAAACATAGTGGGATTATGTAAGGAGTGCATGCAGAAATCCAAAGTGATGGTAGCAACCTGTGGATAGACCCAAAACCAATGATAGCAGCCACATAATGGCTTTAGTTAAAAATACATATAATGGCTTCTTTATTGTTTGTTTCCCACCCAACATGAAACTCATAGTAGACACCAGTGATTAACCAGATAGTGGATAGATACTATTGATTGCGGATATGTACCCCACAACCATTTAAAAACTCAAGTTTGACCATTAGTTTGGAGCTGACTTAGAGTCTAATCGGTGAACAGGACGATAAAGTAGCATGTAATATTAAGATATGCATAACGTAAGGAGACACGAAAGAGTGCGACCTCTCTTGCAGACCCGTGTAGTCCTCGAGGTCATCTGCTCGGTTGATGATGGTAATGTAGTTTTCATGGCAGCTGGTGGCGGGGTAGAAGATCTGAGGCGGTGAAAGACAGTCTGGTGGTCGGATCCCTGCTGTGCTGGACCCTCTATCGTTGGAGCAGCTGGGTTGGGGTGGACGACGGTGGAGCAGGAGCGGGAGAAACCACGCAAGGTTTTCTTTGACAACTATTTGTAAGAGAAGTAATTCTGTAAGGGCTCATTTGAATTGGAGGATTCTAACAACACAGGTATAGGAAATACACAGTAATAGGATAGGAATGCACCTGCAAAATAGAGAATTTAAAAACACAGGATTTCTGACAATCTGGGTGTTTGGTTCACAAGAATTGGAAGATCACAGGATGCAAAGAAGCATGGTGAGATTAAGTCAAACCACAAGAAAATATACTGTTATAATGCTATTATGCTACTATCTCTTAGTCTTGTGCTTCATGAATAGGAATTTGAAAAGGAGGACAAGTGGATATTAAAATTCCTATGGTTTTTCTTTCAAGGAGACACTAAAGGAACAAATCCTACGGTTTTCCTTTGCTCCATTCCTTTAAACCAAATGCATGAATAGTAGTACCACAGGAAACTTTCCAATTCCTATATTTTTCCTTCACTTTTCCTTTCAAGCGCTGACGATTCTGGTAGGCAGGCTTGAGCAAGGAAAAGCCTACACTCAAAAAATGTTTTTGTGCTACTTCTACTACTTTGGACCCAAGCCACTGCCCTACTAGCTCAACTCCCAGGCCCATCGACAAATGCACAACTCAAACACGCATAGATAAATAATGATGGTGTTCAAGAGAGTCCATCACGGATAGCTAATTTGCCTGGTACCTCATTGCTTGTCATATAGTAGGAGAAACTAATTGTATTTCACGTTACTGTGTGTGCTGAGTGGACAACATATATAACATGTAGAGTAAAAAAGAGATGCAACAAGTGTACAACCTCTTTGGTGAAGCCATGTCGATCTCAGCGTGATTGGGTTGGTCGGTGAGGATGATTCGGCAGACTTGGCGGTCGGAGGAGGGGAAGAAGATCTTAGGCATCTTGAGATGGAGCTCGGGGTACTGCTCCGCTGTGATGGAGGGTTTCGTCCTTGGAGGAGCTCCAGTGAGTTGTAAGACGCCGAGGCTGAAGCAGGACAGGAGAGACAACGTTAACCTGAGTGGAATTCTAATAGCATCTCTAATAGATGACGTAAAATACATAACCACAAAGTGATACATGTAAAATACATCAGCCGCTCATCTCTGAACTTAACAATGGAAACTGAATTTCACTGTCGAAACTGAATTTAACTGTCAAAACTGAACTTAACTGTTGAAACTGAATTTTGCTGTTGAAACTGAATTTTACTGTCGAAACTGAACACACTAGAGGTGAGGCTACACGTCCATCGACTGACTTTTCATCTCTGGTCAGTCAATTTTCTAGCCGTTGGATACGAAATCAAGGGCCCGCAGTTCATCTTCAACCTCCACCCCCTGAGCCGCCAGCCACCACCAGCCAAACAGCCGCCCCTGCCGCCTGCGGTGCGCCACCCCACCCACCCCAAAACCGCTCCCTACCGCCGGTCCGCCACCGCCCCGGCCATCCCTCTAGGCCCCCTCGTGCCGAGCTTTTTCTCCGGCGATCCCCATGCCACCGTCCCACCACCGCTGGCGACCACCGCCCCACCCTGAACCCTAAGATAGATAGTGGGGTACCTCTCCGGCGAGCCCCCCTCCCTGCTGCGGCTGGTTCTTTCTTAACTACGGCGAGCGCCCCCCACCCCCTGAAAATCGACTGACCCAAAAGTCGATTCAGTTGACTGAAGTGTACCTAAATCGGAGCAGCATCGCAAGCAAGAGCAAGAGCAAGAGAAGCAGCGTGAGCAAGAGCAAGAGCAGACCAGGCAGGGGACCGAGAGCAAGAGCAGAGAAGCAGCGCGAGCGAGAGCTAAAGCAGCAGCAACTCCTACTGATGTTGATATCGCAGCCGAGGGAGCGACTCTTTGGAGGAAGTGGCCGACGACGCCTCCGTGGATGGAGCCATGCCATGTCGGCTCGGGACCGAGCACTGGCAGCACCGTGAGATCGAATCAAGAAGAAAATGCGGCGATTAGTGTACAACCTCTTTGGTGGCGCCGATTAGGCCGCAGCTTCATCCGAGGAAACGGTGATGATGATGCTCTTCCGTTAGTGCAGGTGAAGACGGCAGTGTGGGAATGGAGGTGGCATGAAAGACGACGGGAACATCAGGGCAGCTCCTTGGAGGTGGAGGACGGGGTGGCTGAACCGGCAGGACGACAAGATCGAAGATGAATCCTCATCCAGTAGGCTAGATGAGGAACGTCGACGTGTTGTTGTGGACGACGTCATCGGGGAAGAGGCTCCGGCTGGGTAGCGGGTGAAGGAGGGTGTGGGGCTTCATGGGTTTTCGCGGCCTCGGCGTACGAATGGGTGGGCGGATGGGATGGGAGTGGGGAACCATGGCTTAGGGACGCGCTTGTCCAAAATGTGGGGTAAGTTACAAAAGTACCCCCACATATTTGAGGCGGTTCTTTCGGTTCAAGGGTATCACGGGCATTACGTGTGTCGGGATTTCACAGGAGGTGGGAGTTTTCACGCGCGTTGTAATTTTGGAATAGCAAGGCGCGGGTTGAGATGCAGGGAGTTGTCGAAGCACAACGAGACAAAGATATATCTTAAATATTTCAGGGTAACAAGGCGCGGGTTGAAATATCCGGACAAGCCTAACGTGTACTGTACCAAATCAACTCGCACTTCCGTCGACAAAAAAACAAAAAGAAATCAATTCGCAACACACAAGAGAGTCTAGTCCCGTGTACTGTACCAAATTAATTCGCACTACAAATGTCATTCAAAACTTTGAATTCATGTTATGTTCAATTAAAATATTTCTCTATGTGTATAATGCATGCACCTACTACTCAAATGAACGTTTTAGTGCATTCCAAACTTATATACTACCGCTTCAATATGAACTAAATTTGAATTTGTTTCTCTATTTAAATAAGATCTACACTATAAAAAATACACTTCCATGATGATACGTGTTTGTCACAGTAGGTCGTGTTTTCTGTCATGCATGTACATCCATGACGATTTTATGACAGAATCAAGATAGTCATACCTGTGTTGTCGTAGAAGTGTTCCAAGACATTACCAAAATTAGCATCATGGAAGTGTCCACTTCCATGACGATAAATCACGCGTCACAGAAGTGCTTTCGTCAAGGGTGACCGACACGTGGTGTCCACCGTAACGGAACGTCATTAAGCTATCGGGTCCGGTTATGGATCCGATAACCCATTAATAGCCCCGACCAATGGGGATTTTCCACGTGTAAAATCATCATTGGCTGGAGGAAACATGTGTTGGCTCACCGTTGGGACAGATGTCATCCACTCATTGGAACGAAGGCGCCTATGATACGCCAACACGTGGCATGGCCCAACAGAGGCCCATTCCTGTGAAAAGGCCGGCCCGTTTGACTTGGTCAAAAGGTGGCAAGCCGGCGCACGGAAAGCCTATTAACGGCATGTTCGCATATAGCCCATTTATAGCCCGCTAACACAGGGCCCGTTACGGCCTATCAGAATTAGGCCTAGTAGCGTCATCTGGGCCGTCCAATATGATTCCAGCCCATTTTAACTTCCGGCCCATGTATGTCCCATGACGTCTTTCGGCCCATATGAGGCCCTTTGTAACTCTTGGCCCATTAATGGCCCGTGGTGAAACTAGCCCGTAATGAATAGTGTATCACTTTATACCCATTAACGGCCCATTATTCCATTGGGCCGTTTCCAGCCCATGTTATCTTTCGGCCTTCTCAGGGCCCATTTATTCTTGGGCTCATTTCTAGCATTCGCTTACTTACGACCCGTTACTATTATTTTCTACTTGTGGGCCAAATTCAGCCCGTTGTTATAGTCGTCCCGTTTGTGGCCCGTTAATATGTTGGGCCATTTTCATAGCGTCATCAAATGCGGCCTATTAACGATGACCCGTTATGGTCGGCCCATGAACGTATGATTCCAACTCTAGCCCGTTTACGGCCATAATGTGGTCTGTTATTGGCCCATGTTTGGCTAGTCGATCATACAACCCATATAAGGCCCATTGATGATACGGCCCGTAGAAGGCCCATTGTGTCTATAGACCGTAGAGGGCCCATTGTTTCTACGGCCCGCAGAAGGCCTATTGTTTCTACGATCGGTAGGAGGCCCAGTGTCACTACAGTAAATATGTAGCCCATGGTTATTGTGGCCTAGTTTTAAAAAATAGGTTATTGCGGCCACTAGCAAACCGCAGAAAAAGAACTGCACTGACTACAAGCAAACAAATAAACAAGACAACAAGGAAATAAATAAGCAAGCAACTTACGCTAGGCTATCACGGCTATTACACATATTACATCCACTGGGCATCAAAGTTTGCCAGTGCAAATATAGGGAACAAAGCAGCATATAAAAACCGCAACAAAACAATTCCAGAACTGAAACCACTTCAGAAAAGCTCAACAAACAATATCCTGGGTACCCATAATGCTGGCAAGATGCTTAGCAAGCTTATTAACTTTCTCTTGTTCGGCGCTTAAATCCTCCAGCGCTTGCTGTTGCACAAGAAAGTACGCATCTGAATTCTGTAGGGACTTCCTCAGTCCTTCGGCTTCTTGCCGCAGCACAGCTGACTAATGCCTTTCATCTTGTAGCTAAGACTGAAGAAGCCGAAGTGATTCAAGCAGCGTGTTCGAAGAGCTTGTGCCAGCGGTACTGGCCAGTAACTCGAACACAACATCAATGCAGGACTGTGGGGTTTTCTCACTGTCTACAAGATCGTTTTTATCACCTTTCCTGGAGACCAACAGGGTTGTCTCACTATCTTGAACCTTATCTGCATTACTTTCTCTACCATTGCATAGTGGGCTGCTCTTCTCCAATATTTTGTTTGCATACTACAAGAATAACAAGCAGACACATCACAGGTTTAGCATGTAGTATATGAAACTCATTTTGGTAAACCGGTTCAGTAGTAAGGTGGACAGGATAACAGCATGAAACAAACATATATCTATGTACTATGGTCACTGTATGTCCATATCATTCTAGTTTATGTTGAGTAATCAAGATAGAGACACAGTTCAACTCATATATTTTTAAGACACAACAGCATAGACAAAATATAAGTGAGAGAAACTACACAGCATTGGCAACACTTGGAATGTGCATCACATGAGAACATAACTGTTTATACAACTTAAACTGAAATCAACATAGAGAAAGAAGTTAGAACAACAATCCAATTAAAGAATACGTTTAAAACATACCTGTTGCGCCATTGGAGTTTCAATTGGATCCTTCAAATTCGAAAGTAGTTGGTATGAGTAAATACAGTGATGCAACAACAAAGGAGTATGGACCATAGCTACAGAATCTGACCTGAGAATAGTTGCTCTTCTGCTTTAAACGTGGAGTTTGGGTTAGCTCTGGTGGTCTTCATGCTTTGGGCACTACAGCTGCTTTGCCAACTGCTCGTGTGGGGGTACTCTATGGTGGAAATGGTGCTTTGTCAACTAGAAGTGGGTTACTATCCGCTGGGGTTGCAGTTAGATGGGTTGTAGCTGGTTCTCTGCCCAACGATGTAAGTGTGTAATCTGGAAGAGTCTCGATTATGTGTGGTGGGGCTAGTTTGTGGGCTAGTACAACCATGGTTCTATCTACATCGACGGGTAGCACTGTCTTTTGTGAAGAACAGGTTTTTGCTCCCTTAGATACTGCCATCACCACCTCCAATTCAAATGGCTGATAAACAAGAAAAGAAAATGAACATACAGACATTGTATGATAGATAGATGTGGTAATTCACATATATGTTGTCTAACCAAATAGGACAGCATTACACAATTTCACATATATGATGCCTAACTAAACAGGATAGCATGACATAGTTTCAAATATATGATGGATAACTTAACAGGATATAATGGCATAAGTCAACATATGATGAGTATCTAAACAGGATGACATGACAAAACTATATGATGTCTTTCTAAAATAGGTTGGGATGAAATAATTCACATACATGTTGTCTAAGTATACATGATGGTATGATATAATTGACTTAATTGATTCATATACTAACCAGCTGGCACTCGCATGTATGATCTCTAAACTAAGCAGATGGAATTCAATATTGTGCATATGATGTCTAAACTAAGCAATGCAAGACACCATATGCATGATATGAGAAATATAAACATTGCAACTTAGAGCATACACCTCAGGTGGGATATAGGACTGGTCATCTGTCTCTGAATCCTCCTCTGAGGAGCTCCCTGTAACCATCGAGATATATGCTTCAACAGGTACCATTGCCTGCTCTGAAAACCTTGTTTTCACTCCAGATTTTTCCATAACTGGCTCAAATGGCTGATACACATGAAGAGTAGTTCAATATACACAGATTGTCGACAAATGGAATACGTAATGAAAAAATGGCATGAGATAATTCACATATATGATGTCTGGCTACATGGCGGTGCATAATTCACATATATGATAACTGGCTGAAAAACATGGCATTGGATAATTCACATATCTGCTATAGAAAGCAAACAAGAGGCATTCACACAAAGCATGTCTAATCTAAGCAGATGGCATGGCAATGCAAGACACCATATGCATGATATGAGCAATATAACCCTGCCAAGTTAGAGGATGCACCTCGGGAGGGGGGATACAACTGGTCATTTGTCTCTGAATCCTCCTCCGAGGAGCTATCTGTAACCAGCAAGAAATCTGCATCGACAGGTAGCACTGACTGCTCAGAAGACCTTGTTTTCACTCTAGATTTTCCCATGACCGACTCAAATGGTTGATGCACAGGAAGAGTAGATGAATGTATAAACATTGTTGACAAATGGAATACATTATGAAAAAAATATGGCACGATACAATTCACATATACGATGACATTGCATGATTCACGTATATGATGCCTGGCTAAATAAGATGGCATCGCATAATTCCCATATACTCCCTCCGTTCCTACATATTTGTCTTTTTAGAGATTTCAAATGGACTACCACATACGGATGTATATAAACATACTTTTAGAGTGTAGATTCACTCATTTTGCTCCGTATGTAGTCACCTGTTGAAATCTCTAAAAAGAGACATATTTAGGAATGGTGGGAGTATGATATAGAAACCAAACAGGTGGGATTCACACAAAGCAAATCTAAACTAAGCTGATGACACATAAGATGTATAATGTAAGCAATGCGAGGTGCCATATGCATGATATGACCAACATCAGCATGCCAGGTTAGAGCAAACACCTCAGGTGGTCAGGAGTGGTCAGCTCCTTCTGAATCCCCATCTAAACAGTTATCTTCCTATGGAATACAATCTGGGAATGCAAGAGGGGGGGCACTTCGCACACCATGGAGCGGCATCTGCATGACATTATATTCCCACACAACGGTCTTCTCTTTTTCTCTACATGTTCAGTACGATTGTGTACAATATCTGACATGCATAATAAAAAATAGTTAGATTTTGTAAGGCCTAAGGGGTGCATGCAAAAATCAAGACTAATGGTAGCAAACGAGTGGATGGATCCAAAACTAATTATAGCAGGTAGATTATAGCTTCAGTTTAAACAGATAGACAATGGATCATCTATTGTTTGTTGCCCACCCAACATGAACCACATAGAGACCCCAGATGAACCAGACAGTAGACATATACTATTCGTTGCTACCTCGATATGAGACCCACGGGCATTTTAAAACTCAAGTTTGAATGATAAAGTAGCAGGTAATAATAACCGATGTATAACGTAAGCAAACCCAAAAGACTGCGACCTCTCTTCTAGAATTGTGTAGTCCTCAGGTTCATCTACTCAATCGATGATGGTAATGCAGTTGGCACAGCTGCCGGCAATGGGGAAGATGATCTGAGGCGGCGAAAGAAAGTCTGCAAGGGGGATCTCTGCTGTAGTGAACGCTTCTATCGATGGTGCACCTCAGGTGGGGTGGATGACGGCACGACAGGAGCAGGACATAACACACAGAGTTTTCTTTGACACCTGTCTGAAAATGAAGTAAATCTGTAAGGGCTCCTTAGAATTGGAGGATTCTATAAACATAGGGACAAGAAAACATAGGAATAGGATAGGAATGCACGTGCAAAGCAGAGCATTTGGAAACCTAGGATTTCAGTCAACCTAGGTGTTTGGTTCACATGAATTGGAAGAACACAGGAATGGAGAAATGTGGTCAAATTAAAGTCAAACCACGTGAAAATGAAAAAATAAGAATCTTATTATGCCACTAATGCAATTAGTTATGTTCTTCATGCATATTAGTTTGAAAAGGACATCCAAGTGAATATTAAAATTCCTACGTTTTTTCTTCGAAAGAGACACCAAAGGAAAAAAAATCCTCCAGTTTTGCTTTGCTCCACTCCTTCTAACCAAGTGCACGAATAGTGGTACCATAGTAGTTCCATAGCAAAGGATCCCTGAGGGATCGACATGAATGCGGAGTAACAAAGTGATGCGACGTGTGTACAACCTCTTTGGCATAGCCTTGTGGACCTCAGCATCATTGGGTTGGACGTGGAGGATGGTGATGCTGGTGTGACTGTCGGAGGAGGGGAAGAAGATCTGAGGCCTCTGGAAACGGCGCCGAGGGTACTGCTCTGCTGTGATGGACGGTTCCGTCGTTGGAGAAGCTCCGGTGAGGTGTACGGCGGTGAGGCTGAAGCAGGACAAGACAGACAACGTTAATCTGAAGTGGGACTCTAATATCATCTGCAATAGATGATGTAAAATACATCACCAAAAAGTGTTAGATGTAAAACGCATCAGCCGCGCCACGGCCGCTTCGACAGATGCTGTAAGTACTATTCACTCTGAACTTAACTGAAGAAACTGAATTTTACAGTCGAAACTGAATTTTACTATCGAAACTGATTGAACTAGTAGTAGAGCATTGCAATAGATGTTTAGGGCGTTCGAGCACTAGTAGCATAGAAGCAGTGATCTAAATCAGCAGACGCTCGAGAAGGGAACACACTAGCAGAGAGCAAGTCATGCAGTAGAACTGCGAGCGAGTGCTAAAGCAGCAACTCATGTAGCTGCCGGAGGTCGTGCAGCAGCAGCAGCAGTGTTGGCGAGAGCAAGAGCAGAGCAGCAGCATGAACTAGAGCAAGAGCGGAGCAGCAGCGCGACCAACAACAATAGTAGAGCAGAGTAGCAGCACAAACACAAGCAAGAGCACTGCAGCAGCGCGACTGATAGCAAGAACAGAGCCGCAACGCGAGCGAGAGCCGGAGCAGCTGCAGCTAGTGCCGGTGTGGAAGTCGCCGCCGAGGAAGCAATGACATGTGGGAGAGACGCCATGGATGATGTGGCCGGCAACGGCGCCGTCGATGGAGACCCACCATGGCTGCTCGGTATCAAGCACCGGTAGCCCCGTGAGATCGAATAAAAGATAAAATGCAGCGGTGAGTGCAGAACCTCCTTGGTGGCGCCGAGATCGCCTCGGCTTTATCGAAGGAATTGGTGAGGGTGATGCGGTTCCGGTGGGGAAGGTCAAGACGGCGCTGTGGGGATGGAGGTGGCATGATAGACAAGGCGAATGTCAGGGAAGCTCCTTGGAGGTGGAGGACGGGGCGGCTGATCCGGCGGGACGACGAGATCGCCGACGGATCCTCATCCGGTGCTGTGGATGAGGGACGACGAGCTGTTGTGTTGGACGATGTAGTCGGGGAAGAGACTCCGGCTGGGCAGCGGTCGGGAGGCCGATGGAGGAGTGTGGGGTTTCGCCGGTTTTGGCAGCCTCGATGAATGGGGAAACAAAATGATAGGGAGGGGGAGCCATGGCTTAGGGACGCGCTTGTCTGAAATGTAGGGTCAGTTACTAGCGTACCCCCACCAGTTTTGACACCATGACGTCGAGCTTCATTTCCGACTGAGCGGTAGAAGAGGGATTTCGCGTGTTTGGGCTGCAGGACCGATTTCGGATGAGGAGGGACTTTCCACGCGCGTCAAAATTTCGGGATAACAAGGCGCGGCTCGGGTTGAAGAGGTGGGAGTTTCAAAGCAGGTGAGACAAAAGATACTCGAGCTTGAAAATTTCAGGATAACAAGGTGCGGATTCCTTGTTCGGCAGAACAAACTTAATGTGTAAAAAAGACAATTCATACAAGACACAAGAGAGTCATGTCCCCTTTTACTATATTGCTATAGATGCCATTGAAAAAACTACAAGAAAAATATTAAAAAATCGGGAGAACAAGATTACCCTATACAGTACCAAATCGATTCGCACTTCCCTCAACAACACCAAAAAACAAATCAATTCCCACCAAAAGAAAGAGTAATGTCCCTTTTTATATGATTACAAATGCCAGGATCTCCAATTACAATTTTTGAATCCATGTTATGTTGAATTCGAATATATCGTTAGGTGACCTTGCGGTTTATAATTGATGTAGTCGTACATTTTGATCTTTAATCATATATGAACATTTTACTCCACCATGTGAACATATATATTGTCGTCTACCATATGGACTAAATTTGAATCAATTTTCCTTATTTGAATACGATTGTTGTCAAGTTATAAAATCATTTAAATATTATCTTGATAACAAAAAACATGCAAATAGCAGTAATCATATTTCACTATAAACTACATGTACCATACGATCTCCAATTCAAATATTTGTATCCATTTTATGTCCAATTCAAATCATAGTACATTGGTCTAGGTAGCGAGATGTTCAGGATAATATAAACCTTGTTTTCATATGTATAATTTTTGGCTGAATTGGGACAAGTTTTGGTATAAGCTTCTTGCAAAATCGGAGATTCTCTCAACAAGCCTTGTGGTTCCGAGAGGGAACGTGCCACCTTTGTGTGTGAAACGATATACGCTGCCTCCCCCCTGATTTTCTTTACAGAGGCAACATAGAACTATATGAGTGCCCTGTAAAATTTTGGAATTATTTCGGGTTCGTTTTTCCTTTTTATACATTAATTGAGTTTTTGGACTTTTAATGTGCATAATCCAAATTTGAACTGCAGGCACATGCTCCGGTGCACCAAAGTTGGTTGAAAAATCACATGTGTGTCCTTGGTTGAATTTCTAGGTCCCATGAAAGAAATGAGAATGAAATTCAAACATCTGGACGTCGTGACTCGGCCGAGAACATCGAGAAACTTGGATTTTAAATTCATGTAAATCCAAAACTCGCCTGGAAATCATGAAACTTGGCATGGTGTCATGTCACGGCACTAACATGTTGTGGTAAAAATGGGCCGATTTGGAACAAGTTTTGGTATAGGGGCCGTTTGGCTTATGCCCACACTAGCCCGAGCAAAACGACGGCATGCCAAAATTTTGGCGAAGGAAATAGCCGCCGGGAACTCACCCACACGCTAGTGCAGAATCACAATGGCTGGCCAAAAAGTTGGTTGTGAGCCAAAAACTTTGCTGCGATCCAAACACTGGCCCAACCTATGGTCAGCGAACAAAATTTTGGAAGGGCAGCTTGGGGCTGCCATCCAAATAGCCCCATAAGCTTCTTGCAAACCGAAGCTTCTCTCAAGAAAGCTCGTGGTTCTAAGAGGGAACATGCCACCTTTGAGTGCGAAATGATATACTCTGCCCCCTCGAGTTCCTTTACAAAGGCAACATAGAACTACATGAGTGCCCTGTTAAATTTTGGAATTATTCCGGGTTCGTTTGTCATTTTTATACAATAATTGAGTTTCTAGTCTTTTAATGTGCATAATTCAAATTTGAACTACAAGCACATGCTCTTGTGCACCAAAGTTGGTTGAAAAATCACATATGTGTCCTCGGGTGAATTTCTAGGTCCCATGCAAGAAATGGGAATAAAATTCAAACATCTGGGCATCGTGGCTCGGCCGAGAACATTGAGAAACTTGGTTTTAAAATTCTTGTAAATCCAAAACATGTCTGAAAATCATCAAATTGGTGTCATGTCATAGTACTACCATGCTGTGGTAAAAAAATTGGCCGAATAGGAACAGATTTTCGTATAAGCTTCTTGCAAACCGAAGCTTCTCTCAAGAAGGCTCGTGGTTCTGAGAGGGAACGTGTCACCTTTGAGTGCGAAACGATATACGCTGCCCCCCTTGTGTTTCTTTACAAAGACAACATAGAAATACATGAGTGCCCTGATAAATTTTGGAATTATTCCGGGTTCGTTTGGCCTTTTTTATACATTAATTGAGTTTCTGGTCATTTACTGTTCATAATTCAAATTTGAACTACAAGCACATGCTCCCGTGCACCAAAGTTGGATGAAAAATCACATCTGTGTCCTCGGGTGAATTTCTAGGTCCCATGCAAGAAATGGGAATAAAATTCAAACATCTGGGCATCATGGCTCGGCCGAGAACATTGAGAAACTTGGTTTTAAAATTCTTGTAAATCCAAAACACGCCTGAAAATCATGAAACTTGGCATGGAGTCATGTCATGGTAGTACCATGCTATGGTAAAAAAAACTTGGCCGAATAGGAACAAATTTTGGTAGAAGCTTCTCTCAAGAAGGCTCGTGGTTCTAAGAGGGAACATGTCACCTTTGTGTGCATAATTCAAATTTGAAATACAAGCACATCCTCGAGTGCACCAAAGTTGGTTGAAAAATCACATGTGTGTCCTCGAGTAAATTTCTAGGTTGCATGCACGAAATGGGAATGATATTCAAAATTCTGGGCGTCGTGGCTAGGCTGGAAACATTGAGAAACTTAGTTTTTTAATTCCTGTAAATCCAAAACACGCATGAAAATAATGAAAATTGGCTTGGTGCCATGACATAGCACCAACATGTTGTGGTAATTTTGCAGTCCGATTTGTGAAGGCGCACACATTAACAATCAACAAAGTCATTTCGGAACAAGTATTGTCACGTTACAATCAGAAACACAAGTATTATTGAAACCGTGGGTGTTCTATTTACCATTTATGTGCCCGCCACGCGTCCCCTTTTTTAATTAGCTAGGAGGTGCCGTGCAGGGTAGCTATTTGAGTACGAGAGGCGTGCGATCAAACCCCTGCACGTGCTATTGGGAGGAGAGCCCTTTGACCTCCATCTGCCGTCCACCTCTCTCCCAAGGTCTCCATTAAGGGCGCCAGAACCTCTGTTTAATGGCGTGGCTATGTCTCACTCGACAGAGATTTAAGAGAGAAAAAAGAAAATCTGAAAGCTCGGATCTTGATGTAAGATCCGACGGACCTATATAGCATCTACTACGACTTATAGCAAGACTAATGAATATACAAGGACGACGACAACGGATAATAATTGTCTTACTTAATTAGGAAGATAATTAAGAAGCTACATGCGGCTACGCCCAAAATACACAAGGGCAAAAGAAGAAGGAAGACAACGATCTGGCTCACTGATCTCTACTTTCTTGATGCATTGCTCCAGGATGCGGGAACTAGTCTCCGCGGCGAGCGGCGATGAGCTCTTTCGTGTCCTCAAGACGCTGCTTGAGAGCATCCACGGATTCCTCCACCAGCCTTTGGTGCTCGATGCGGAGCATGTCATTCTCGTCCAGAAGTTTCTTGACGATGACGCCGATCCTCTTCAACAAGGCACTGGTCTCCTCCTGCTGGCCTGCACTTCGGACGATCTTTGCCCTCAACAGGTCACCTCGGCCCGAAGCCTCTCATTGCCCTCCCTTAGTTGCCAGATGACGCCGGTAGCCTGCTCAAACGAGGCTTTCATGTCGTCCTGCAACCTCGCCCAGCCGGAGATCTGATCAATCTGGCAATGGACGATCGCATGCATGCGCTTGTAAGAGTCGTCGCCTACCCGCGAGACATTTTCCCAGGCTGCCGTGGCACGGCGGGACATCTCTGCTGCATTCGCAGTGCGGCGGGACATATCTACTGCTTCCGCAGTGCGGTCGGACCAGTCTGCTGCATCGACGGCGCGGCGGGACCTCCGTGTTGCTTCGGCGGCGCGGCAGGACCTCTGTGCTGCTACTTCCGCATGGCGGGACATGTCGGCTGCTTTCGCAATGAGGCAGGACATCTCTCGTGCATCCGGTTCCATGCTCTCCTCTCCCTGGTGTTAATCTCTCGACCCAGAACTCACCCTGACCATGGCAGACACAAGGGAAGGATGTTGAATGACTTGTTTGTTTTTGTGGATGAGGAGTTGAGGAGGAATGTGCAGTCATCTTGGCATAGTAGTATTTATAACCGAGTACTAATACGCTCCTAAGTGGGAAACCGTTTAGGTGGTGATCGGTGTGAACAGGTTTGCAATTAAGTATAGCGTGGTAGTAGTAGTAATTTGGAATGTGACGAGACACAAGCTCAAAATTTATTGACGGTTCTAGTTTCGAAGAGCGGCACTATTCTCGGATGGCGTAACGTGGGCACGTGTTCTTGGCCATGGTGTAGCATATGCCATGGTAGTTCTTTTTCTACTATTGTGTACATGCAATAACTGGCACCGTCGGATACGTATCTTACAGTTATTGAGGCGTTCGACAGGAATAGCCGCGTGGCGAGCTATAGACTAGTCTTTTTTCAAACGCATTAAACCTATCTCTCGGGACTTCTCGCACGCACCATCTCTAAGCTCCCTAGGTCGATGCCACCCACATACACTTGTACTCTGAGTTTAGTATGTTATACAGGAAGAGAAGAGGTGCACGCATGGACTCGTCCTCTCTCACACACGCATTTGTTTTTTTCTCGAAAAGGAGGATGATGACCCCGGGCCTCTGCATCTGGGAGTCACACACGCATCTGTAGCTATGAATTGTAGTGTTCTCAACCATCCTATTGGCTCTATCATAGGATTCACGTTGCTCCTTGGCCTTGAGATTGAGAAGTTTAAAACGTGGAGGCTAAGTTGGAGGCGCGAGGTTTTGGTTAATGTGCGGGCTGCACACGGCACCAACACGACACGAGCTTCATCTGCCTGGTGCGTAGTCCGGTGAGTTGTCCAACACAACCAGGCCCTGCTTGGTATCTGCGCCTCGACTTATGCGCAGAGAAATTAGGGTCGGAGGGAGTACTACTAGTAGTACTACTACTTTGATGTGTCGCGTCAACTCGCACAACTATGAAACACTTCGTGAACAAACAAGCATATACTCCCTCCATTCCAAAACTCCCTCCTTTCCGGATTACAGGGCTCAATTCAAAAATCTCACCAACCAAGGTAGATGGTGAACGGTGGAATACTTTTTGTAGTTTGCAAAAGCACCCAATTAATGCTCTTGTTTTCTCAAAAAATTATGTTTACCAATGTATTAATTGCAATGCATGCATGCATAATGTAGATGCATTGGTCAATTTTCTCTTAATACTTGCATGCAATGATTTAATGCACCTTGGAGTCTGAACTTGTGATGGGGAACAACCAAATTGAGCCTTATAAAATGAAAAAAAATAAGATTTTGACATAAGCCCTATAAACCGGAAAGGAGGGAGTACTTGACTTCCATTTGTCCAAAAATGGATGTACCTATATACTAAAACATGTCTAGATACATCTATATTTTGACAAATGGAAGGCATGTATTGTGGAACGGAGGGAGTAATTGTCATCAAAATGGATAAAAAGGGACGTATCTAGAACTAAAATACATCTACATACATCTCCTTTTATCCATTTTGATGACAAGTAGTACTTCTTACCCAAAGGAACTTTATATCCAATAGACACAAAATATCTGTTCGGCTTTGGAAATTACCGATCTGATGTCGAAGTAATTGCTGCATCGCCACCAAAACCAATCATTTCTTAAGCTAAAGTAGACCGAGCTAATCCCTATATTAGCATATTACTAAGATAAACAGAAGGCACTATAGAAACATTTAGGACGTGAGCTTGTTAATCTGAATGTGGAGGGACACCAGCTTAGCCCCGGCCAGTAGCTTGGGCAGAACTGTGAAGAAGGTCAACTCCTGCACGTCGACGTCACCGGGATCCTTGCTGCCTGTCACCTCCATTTCCACCTTGACGGCGTCGGTTGTGCCTTTGGGGTCCCCTGGCGGGCCTTTCGCCCACAGCTTGGCCACGTATTGCGGCAGTGGGTACGCCCCTGCTCTGATGCAGACGAAACAGTGATAGGCGCAACGATGTCGAGCACGCCGCCGACCAAGAAAAACGCACGGTCATCCTCCTCCGCGAACAGCAAGAGTTGTGGCTCCGATGGTGGCACTTGCAGCTGGAGCACCTTGCCACACTGGATCCTGTGCACGGGCATGGGATGTGCGGTGCTGATGTGGTGGTAGAGTGCTGGCGGCAGGCCTTCGTAGCCGCAGACGGGCACGGGGCATTTGCAGGGCGTGAGCGGACACACGCTCTGGTGATCGGCGAGCTTGTGGTAAGTGACATAGAACCCACAGCCTTCGTGCGGGCACTCCACCCTCACTGACGAAAGGACGGCGTCCACCACCGTGTTCCGCACATCAAAGCCACTGTCGTGCTTGCACTTATGGCACTACCACTGGTTCTCGGGGCGCTCGACGCGGCAGTCTGCGCAGGCCAGGTGCCCGCCCTTGCACTGCAGAAATCAATCGAACAGCACATCAATCAAGAAACCTGCACCTTGCTCGATTAGCCGAACGGATTTAGGTGTATTCGAACCTCATACACTAGAGGCATCAAGGGGCGGAGGCACAAGGGGCAGTGGAGCAAGGTGAGGTCCATCAAGACCATAGAGAGCTCCATAGTCGGATCCTGTTCCGTCTGCATGATCTCACCCTCCTCGTGCACAACCATCTCTCGCTTTAGGGCTGGGGCATTACAAAGCTTTGCCGTCACAAATTGATACTACTTCAAGGTGCATTAAATCAACACATGCAAGTATCAAAAGGAGAGTCACGGCATGCATGCATGCATTATAATTAATGCATCGGCAAACGCAAATTATTGAAATATATCGAGTGCAGTGCTTTGATATGTCGCGTCAACTCGTACAACAACGAGAAGTTTGATTATCCTCTCCCTCGCGGACTTAACTGCACCTGCGTTTGGCTATATGACAGGTTGGCCACCCACCTGTTGGGCCCACCTGTCATACACGCAAAGGCGGGAGCATCCCTCCCTCGCCCATGAGCGTGGTGGTTGGCAGGACTAGGAGAAGCTTTCGCTACACGCTCTCCCTCCCGCACACGGTGGACATGCAACAGTTCAATCGGTGTCAGATGGCCAGAAGTGTACTGTAGTACTCCTCCAGTGCAGTAGTGCTCCATCATTGTTTGACTTCCCGAAGAGGTGAAGATCCAAGCGCAGCCCGGACGCTCGTGTGGCAGTTTCATGTGTAGAGTAGTCTAGGATAGCGTGTATCGTGCCTGTAAGCTTAAAATCGTTGGGGTCGGCTCCATGCTATGTGGCCGTCTCAAAGTTTTTTTAATTAAAATGGTCTTCTGGCCCTACCTATCATCATGGTGATTGTAGTTTGCACGCTCATCTGGTCAAGATAGGAATATATATTTTAATTTGTGGTGGGTAAATGTTAGACGTTGCAGCAAATATATTGTACACTATGGGTCTTTTAGCCAAGTTTAGAGGCAAGCATGTGGGGCCAGTGCTATGATGTGTCGTGTCAACTCGTACAACAAGGAGAAGCTTGATTTTACTACTACACGCCTTCTCCCTCGCCCATGCGCGCGGTTGCTCGCAAACAAGGACAGGCTTTTGCTTATAGTATATTTATCTCTACTCTTATAAAAACAGAGTTGGTGATGATGGTGTTCCTGCCATATTGCAATATAGGCCATCCGATTTATATCCGATGGATAGGAAGGAAACTATGGCAATTTTGCAAAAAGATACCCACACCCCTCTCCGCATTTGCAAATAAGGCATTCTCTCGTTCATCCTTTTCTCCCACAAGATAAACTACTCATACAAATGCATCTTGATGTTCCGTGCAACGCATGGGCATCTTTCTAGTAGTACTACAACAAGCTATCCCTCCTGCTCGTGGTGGATGGACATGCAGCAGTGGATTCAATACTGTAGAAGCAGTAGTAGTAACATCATTGTTTGTCTTCTCGAAGAGGCGAAGAGCCAAACCCAACCCGAACGTGGCAGTTGCGAACATTGGAGATTCTCTCATATAGCCAGGCTCTTGCATGAGACAAAATTGCTATGTGAGCCCACTATTGTAGTACGTACTTGCTAGTATAGCCCTGTAAACTAGAAAGGAGTATTTGCCTTTCTAGAGATTTCAACAAGTGACTAGACTACACCGAGACGGAGTACATATGGAGCAAAATGAGTGAATCTGCACCGTAAATAAATACGTAGTTCTCCTGTTTTCCCCTCCGAGGTGCACAATATTGAGTATGCTGACTAGTCTCTTTTTGACATGCATTTATGTTTTTTTGACACAGTACAGACGCAAGCCCTCATATACACGCGCATACACTCACCCCTATGAATGCATACATGCACACCCTACCCCTGTGAGCACCTCCGAAAGACTGAGCTGGCACTATCATCTTGAAATTTACGAAGTCACCATAGGCACCTCGTCGTCGACGGTAACGTCTCCTGACACGCGATAGACGCGAGTGGCAGTCGCCTCCATAGGTGCTTGAATGCCAAGGAGGGAGAGGGTAGCGGTTCCCGAGACATTGAACGGTCAATGATGCATCCTCAATTACATGCAGAGGGAATTAATTGGAGAAGCAGAATAGAGCCAGCACGATGTGAATGCAACAGAGTTTGGACTCTCATATAAAGGCGCCCCACCACTCCAATCCATCTACTCCTAAGTCTCTGCGCAACACTGCTCACTGCAATCCAAGACCAAGTGACCAGAAGCCACAAGCACCTATGGAGGCGATGGACGCGAGCGGCAGTCGCTGTGCCAAATCATCCAAGGCGCCGGCCCGCGGCCCCGCACCGCGCAACATTTCCAGACGGTGCTGGCAACCGCCGGCATCGTAGCCCTCACCGACGCCGGCTTCGCCTCTCGCATGGACGACATGATGGTCAACTCCATCCGCAAGTTCAGCGTCGTCAAGAAGCGTGCGGACGACCTTGTCGTACTGCTCCAACCCGCGCGCCCAGGCTCCTCATTTCCCGCCGCCCTCATCGGTCTCCATGGTGACGGACTCTTTCAAGCTCTGGTGGCCCTTCAGGTGCCGGAGGTCACGATGAAGAATGTGCACCTCGAGGCCGCGCTCGCCGTGCAGTGCCTCGCCATGCAAGAAACTGTCGACCTGCACATCCACGTCTATGAGGAAATCGTCTACATAGACCACTACAAGGCAATCGAGGACAGAAAGACATTGGCCTTCTTCCAGCGGCTGGTATCTTTGGACGCCATTGTTCAGAAGCACGTCAACCTGGCCACGAAAGCCGCTGCTACTTAGGCGTCGTTCGATGGGTCGGCGCCCTGAGTCGAGGAGGTGTACGTCGTCGATGGATGCATCTCTTCTTCTTGCCTCCTGTAACCAGCACTGCATCGCCTCGTGGCCTAATGTTTTATTAGTATAGTACTCCCTCCGTTCCCAAATATAAGTCTTTCTGAAGATTCCAGCAAGTGACTACTACATATGGAGCAAAATGAGTGAATCTACACTCTAAACTATGTCTACATACATCTGTATGGTGTATTCCATTTGAAATAGTATCTAAAAAGGCTTATATTTAGGAACGGAGGGAGTATATGGCATTTTTATTCCAGTCATAATGTTTTCACTATGAGGTGGGGCCGCAGTTGAGCAAACCCACCCCGCCCACCGGGCGTCGAGCGAGTTGAGAATTACTAGAAGAGAGAAACGAGGGAGGAGAGCTAGCTATAGCACGGACGCTATTGTCAGATGGGACTCGTGTTGATAGAATAGGAGTACTGAGCACTCGTACCTCTTTTTTTAGGGAAAAATAGTCATATATCTAGTACCACTAGTTGGGTGCGTGCGACCTATAGTTGTCATCACTTTAGGTCTCCTTTTCGAACCGCAGCTAGCTTCATAGTACATATTTTTCCACGCATTTATCCTCCTATATGTACTCCTAGGCTATTTCCACGTGCTCCCTTTCGCTGACATGTGGGACATAGAGCATCTGGGTCGTAGTGCATGCATGACTCGGAGCATATGCCGGGGTACTTTACATTTCAGACCTCATGAATTACATGCAAACCCCCCGCGGAAGAATAAATAAATAAATGAATTACTACATGAAACCGGGTTATTTTCGTAGAAACCGGAGCACGTTCATTAAATTTTGGACATAACACGTTTATAAAAAATGACCGGACCTAAACTAGTCTAAGGGCCTCTTTGATTTTTCCCGCAAAAAAAGGGCCTCTTTGATTCGCAGGATACTGAAAACATAGGAATGGGGAAAGTATGATGTCAATGAACCGAGATGAGGAGAACTCTAAATCAGATAGAGGTTACAGTTAGATTCTAACCCTGAACTAACTCTAAACCAAAGAGGTGTATGGATGGCAGGGTTAGATTGACAATAAATGCTCTTTCTCAATCATTTGACTACTTTGGACCCTATTTCCTGCCGGATTTGGTGTGGCCGGCTCTTGTGTGGCCTCCTCCCGCTCACAATTGACATAAATGAACCATCTTTACAAATCAAGCATGCAAAACATGATAAATTTTAATTTGTCCATACAAATGAGATATCCACTTAAACATGCAAGTTGTCAATCAAGCTTCACAAAAAAAATACTCCATGAAACAAAGAATGAGCTAACTCATCACGGAAGTCATTCACTTTAGGGAGGGAGCCCGGAGCCCCTCACGCACCGAGGGAGGATCTCGTCATCGTCGCCCTGGAGGAAGGCTCTGTAGAGCCCAAGCCCAGGGAACCCCTCCGACGCCAGCGCTTGCGAGTTGAGGTCGACACCGGCATGGGTAGCACGGCTACTTGCCGCCGACTGGGAACTTAATCTTTGGGCCTCTATAAATAATGCAAGCCTGAAACTAAAATACCTAGAAAGGTGAACTGAATCTTTGGGCCTCTAGAAATAATTCAAGCTTGAAACTGCAATACCTAGAAAGGTGAACTGAATCTTTGGGCCTCTAGAAATAATGCAAGCCTGAAACTAAAATACCTAGAAAGGTGAACTGAATCTTTGGGCCTCTAGAAAGATTTATTACCTCCTCAAGCAGCATCAAACAATTCCATGCGGGCACCACAAATCTATACCAAGTTTGATCAGGATCTACTTTTCCAAATCAGAATTAGCACTAGAGCAAGCAAGATCAATGATATGGTTGTGAGATAGAGAAGGAACAAACAAACTCACCCTCTCGCGACCTCCCTGGTAGATGCACCACCGCCGCGCATGACAGAGGGAGAAAACGACCGGTGAAGGTGGAGCGGGGTGACCTTTGAAGGCCGAAAGGAGAGTGCGGCCGGAGTAGGGTGGCGGAGGCCGGAAGGAGAGGGCGGCCAGAGGAGAGAGAGGGCAAGCGGCAGAGCGGCACTTGGGCGGGCAGTCCTATGGGGAACATAAAAGAGTCGTGTGGGGAGGGGGAGGGAGTGATCTTTGTGCGGGCAGGGGAGATTTTTTTAGTTCTCTTTTAGTGGGCCCAAGGATAACTAACCCAATTAGAACCTCTCCATAGGGCTAGTTTTTTTAGCTGGGTTAGAGTAAACTAGCTCAAACTAACCCCTCTTGTTTCGATAATTTGAGGCTATTTCAACCCAAACTAGCTCTAACTCAGGGATCAAAACAAAGAGGAGTAGTACTGTACATGCTACAGTCTGGACCATAGCACATTGTTTTTTATGGCCATATCACCACATTGTTTTCTACTGCTGGTTCATTGGGCTACCGTCGTTCGCACTGCTAGTTTCACTGGGCTGCTGTGGTTCGCACTCCTCCGACCTGAGTAGTAGTAGTAGTAGTAGTAGTAGTAGTAGTAGTAGTAGTATATATCGCATCATTCTTTGCTCCTTCTTACTACGTACTACTTCGCTGACATGTGGGAGAGCCAGCATCCGGGTCAACGTGTCATGCACCAGATTAGAGTGTGGAAAGGAAGTGGGGCATCACCCTGGTCGTAGCGCCAGTAATTCATGACTATAGTGAGTAGTCACATCACAAGTCTTTCCAGCAGTAACGCACCGTCAAATCGCACAGCCCGACCTTTCCACCAGTAATTTTCAGAATCCACCACTCCCTCACCCTCCTCGCCTTTCTGTCAAACCGCCTACCCGAAAACGGTCGCGTGTACTACCCTAGAAAAGCCCCGCCCTCAACTTTTAACTACGCAAAAATTGTTCGAGCTTGTTCGTTCTATATAAATACTTACTGTATGTTTATTCACCTGTGGGATTGTTCAATGAATGGGGGACCAGGGAGTACAAGTGAACAATACTAGTACTACTAGTAGTAAGTAGGAGTCATACAGTTAGTCACCTTAAATAGAGAGTTTCTTTTCTTTAATGCCACATACACAAATCGAAACGCTTGTTATGAAGAGAAAAAGATAATCACTCCACTATATATCTACGCAGGGGCCTGAGCGCTTGCTTTACTAGAGTTGCTCTCTTCATTCTCTCATCCACTCCAGATCTAAACAAGACAGTGGTAGCAACATTTTCTCTCTGCTCACCGCTGGTCACACATCCGGCCGGATCCCTTCGGCTGGTGTGTGTAGAGGACTAAAAGTGCATCGTTCACGCGGTCATCGCCGCCGAGGGAGGTAACCCACAGCTACCAGCGGGGGCCAATCCTCTGCCTGTGTCGTTCTCTCCGACACAGCGCCGGCTCGGGAGGTCCTCCGACCCTGCTTCCTTCCTGTCGTATTGTGCGCAGATCGGACCTGCCGCCACCGACATCCCGACGAACCTTAGGTACTAGTTTTTCAAAAGCGGCCTTGCTCTACTGCCCCAGCTCCCAACGTGTCTGCATGTGCATCTTTTTCTACTTCCATCAGCTCTTCCAAATCCACCTAATTTTTTAGTATTATTAGAGGTAAAGCTACTTCATGCATTAGAATCTAGGACTTGGTTCAAACAAGGAAGAAAGGGGGTAAAATCGTAGCATGAATCTAGGACTTGATTCAAAGAGGAAATAATAGGGGGAAAGTAGTAGAGACCGGGTACCCAACCGGTGTCTTGGTTGAAAAGTGAAATAATGGGAAAACTCAGTACAAACTGGATAAGGCACAAATCTATTATTGGTTGAAAAAGGGATAGAAAGTGGCGGCTGGTGGACAAGTCAACAGAGTATGTCCAGGATTAGATTTGCTGCCCTCACATAGTAAAAGGTCACTAGGATTAGACTTGCTGACCTCACATAGTAAAAGGTCTCCAGGATTAGATTTGTTGCCCTCACATAGGAAAAGTTCTCCAGGATTAGATTTGCTGCCCTCACAGAGCATGAACAAACTCGGCATCACCACTTTATGCCTCCCTGTAGGTACGTTGTGCTGATGCGTCCACTGTCACATGTCCTTATACCAACCTTTTGTTATTGTTAATGTAAGGGCGCATGTAAAATGAAGCGATCGCATTGTTACCTTAAGGACATGTCTAACCAGTGTTATTGTTAATCTAATGCCTCTAGTGATATGATGCAATTAAATTGTGTTAACAAGTGGTACTCCTGCTGTTTTCCCAAGTATGATAATTAAGTTGCTTCTTTACACTGCTGGGTGACCTGGTGTCCCCATGGTCCCATGCCCTTAAACCAACTCTTTAGCTGTTGTTGATTTACTGTATCTGGTAAACTAGCAATGCCACCATTAAAGTAATCCCATATTTGACGAATGTCATAGTTGATCGTAATGCCTCCGGTAACATGAAGCATTGCTGATGTTTTAAAATTTCTACTGTCCTTGCGTGATTGCCATGAACATAATTAATATGCTTCTTTTCACTTCGTGTATGTTTCGTATATTCTTATTGACTAGCAACTGTTTACTTTCTATCTTTTTGTGCAAATAGGGATATCCATTTCACCTGTTGCTATTGTGATCTTTTGGTGAACTGCACAAAACACTTTCTTTTGGAATGAGTGTCTTGTGCAGTTCAACTAAAATGTCACATGGGCAACATCTCTCAATTTTGGTGGAACTGCACAAAATGGTGATTGGAGTTTCCAAAATCTCCATCAAATTGTGCTGGCAATCTCGTGCAACATTTTATTAGCTTTTGCAAGATGAGCCGTCACTGTCACCACAATGGCACTTTATTTTAGCGGAACTGCACAAAAGGATAAGAAAATTATAGTTGCACCTTACATGAGCAGGACAGCCAACCTCAATGTTGCTGAATTTTAGTGCAACTACTAAAGAAGAACCTGCCAGCTCACGACAGCAAGTACTTCTTGCTAGCTGAATAATGCAATCTTTGCTTCATTTTAGGTGAACTGCAGAAAAAGGCGCATGAATTGAATCATGGATCTGCAGGTTGACCTCATCCGAGTGGAGTTGCAGGTTCACCACATCGAGTCCTGGCGGTATAGGGCCCCTCACACCAGTTGCTTCAACTAGTGCCACTATTATAGTAATCATGCTCTTTCTTATCTGTGCAAACAGGAATACTCTACTACAGATGTTGTGATGGTCAAGAGCATTCGCCAAGTTCTTGGGTTGTATGACATAGCTAGCCAAGATGGATTTAATCCTGATATTCACTTTATCAAAAGGCTCTAATGGGTTGGTTCTGAATCTTGCAAGCTGGGAATCAATGAGATGTGTAGGCATCTTTGTTGAACTTATTATTTGAATCTTATTTGTTGGTTCTGAATCATGGAAGCTGGGAATCAATGAGATGTGTAGGCATCTTTGTTGTACTTATTACTTGAATCTTATTTGTTGGTTCTGAATCTTGCAAGCTGGTAAACACGGCATGATGATGCAGAGGACAGCAACCATAACAAACTGTTCAAACTTGGTAGTATTTTATGTGTGAAAGTGCGGCAAATGTGCTGATCATGTGTGTCCTTAGAATAATAATTCTAATTGTTGTGCATGTTGATCCTGTGGCACTAATAGAACGAGCCAATGCATTGCTTGTTTTAAGAATACATTTTAATTAAAGCTAATTAAATTTAAGTAAAGTGACCACTAACACTTGTTATTACAGTACCAATACAGACCCACTCGTGAACCGGCGTGTGTGGCCGGAATAGGTTTCTTAATGGAGGCATTTGAATGAGCCGAGGGTGCATATTATGCCTGGCGTGCAGCCAGTGAAGGAGGGGTAGTAACTATTGTCGCCTATACACACTCGGTTTATTGTTGAATCCAGTTCCCCAAGAGCTAAAAAATGAACTGCTGCTGCCGCCTACTACTCGTTCACTTGAAGAGAGTCCAATGGCGATCCGAGGGGTGAGCCTACTGGATATGGACTTCAGCAAGGAGTTCACCTTTGAGTTCTCCATTTAGTCCCATGGTGGCACCAAGTTGAATATGATGTACACCAACGATCCGGACTCGGTGAAGCTCTGCCTCGCCGAGTTCAAGCAGTACCTACAGGACGAGAAAGCACAAGGTCCCAGGACTAGACCTTGTGCCCATCCATTCTCTCCTGACAGGGACCAGCAGATCACGGTCGCTCAGGTATGCGTGCGAGACGAGGTTCTCATCTAACACTGTTGTAGGGCCATCAAAGGTTTTGGAGCATTCGCCCGTTTCATCGGCAGCGCCGACTGCACCTTCGCTACGGTGGAGAGAAGGAAGAACGCGACGATTTGGCCATCTGGTGCAGCAAGCTTGTCGACATCCAGAAGCAATACAAGATCATCGGCAACGGGTAGGAGAAGGACTCCATGGGTGACCTCGCTGAGACCATCGTCAACCCCTGCTACACCAACATGAAAGAAGACAACGATACCAAGGAGCTCCACCGGTCACCCTGCATCCGAACAAGTCAACCCTCGTACTCCCCTCCGCTTGCGTCTTCCCTCGCTCTGGTTCGTTCGGTCCATGGTCTCAACGTCTTCCTCCACCTTGGTGCTCTCGGCGCGGCGCCGCCGTCTGTCGTTCCCAATATGGTCAGCAAAACAAGAGGAATCTGGAGACAACTGTTCGTCGAGAGGCTGACAGTCTCGGGCCCACTAGGTCCATAGCCTAGATTTTGTTGTTTAACATGGGCAGCCTACGACATGTTTCAACTTTTTTTGGATCAAGCGGCCTCTAGTCCTCCCAACCTAGCTTGTCTGTAACATCAGCAGCCCAAGTTATGTTTGGTTTTTCAGGACGACGCACAGCTCAGTTCTTTTTTTCTATAAGAATGCAAAACTGAACCTATGTTTTCCCTTCAATAATAGTATATATATATCTTATTTTATTATACACACACACACACACACACACATATATATATATATATAATAGAAACAACATAAGGTTCCATTAAACCTGTCGTTCGTCCAACCATTTTATAGACCTTCCCACTTCCTTTATTGTTTGTTTTTATTAATCCTATATCTGAATTTTCTTCCTCTTTCTTTTTCGATGTAAACTGAGTTTTCTCTCAGTACTTTTCCCTAGAACCAACTCAACTGTCCCACGTTTAGCCTAATAATAATACCCCACGTCCTATTAACTCATCAAATTAAAATGATATTTTATTTTGTAAATTGAAAGTTCTTACAAAATAATAATAATAATAATTTTTTATATATAACTTGGCAAGTTAACTCCTAGTGATTGCGTACATAAGCTTGCAAAGATTTTACTGACCAATGCAGTAATAGACATGCAAAAACCATGTGTTTATGTTTTTATAACATTTCTCCGTCCAATCCAACATGTTGTTTTCACCCAGCCCAGCAAGTCGCGGATTTTGAGAAAAATGCAAATGGGCTTTAAATTCTACCATATATATAAATGGGCTGCATAGATGTTACATCATTGTTTCACCCAGCCCACCAAATGTACTAAAAAACAAATGGATTGGCTGACATGTGGGCCAGTATGTCGAAGCCTAAGCAAGGCATTGGATTTACATCCAATGACCGGCATTCTTCTTCAATCTCTCGTCTTCTTCCCCCACCGCTCCCGGGACCGCCTGCTCCAGCCTCCGGCATCCAGCGGCGTTGTTTTGCGCGCCTCATAGCGAAACGCTACCCCGCCGACGGCCAGGCCATCCCTCCACTCTGCACCTCCTGTTATTCTCTCCTGAGTGTAGGCCCACCCCGCACCTGAAACAGTCAAGTTTCCCACTCCTCTCCGTCTAAGACTCCACTACCGCGTCTTCCCCATCTCCGGGTCGTTCCAGTCTGGGGCGTCACCATCGTCCACCACCTCGCTGCGCTTGGCGCGGCGTGGTCAACAAACGAGAGTCATCGGAAGATGACTATACGTGAGAGCCTGACGGCTGGGACCCACGAGGTCCATGGTCGCACGCAAGGAAAGTTCCTCCTTATTAAGTTGTTTCCTCCCCCTGACAGCTGGGACCCACCGGCATCTTCGCACGGAAGGAAGTGCCTCCTTGTTATGCGAAAAAACTATTCCTCCCGATGACAGCTGGGACCCGGCAGATTTGGTGGCTGACTTGTGGGCCTACTAAGCAGACGTGTACGCAGGGCTTTGTCAGCTTAATCAACAAATGATTCTAGCAGCAGGATTGTTGGATGTTAATCCAACAGCAATGCTCCTTCTTCAACCTCCGTTCTTTCTCATGTCTCCCGTGGGTGGCAGTGCTGCTGCACACCCGAACCAGTCAAGTTTCCCACTCCTCTCCATCTGCGAATCCACTGCCGCATCTTCCCCATCTCCGGTTTGTTCCAGCCTGGGGCCTCTCCGTCGTCCACCATCCTTGGTGCGCTCGGCACGGTGTGGTAAACATGGTCAACAAACGAGAGTGATCGGAAGCCTCACACCGCAGCTGAACCAGTGAACCCTCGTACTCCTCACAGCGCGGCCTTACACTGTCGCGTCTTCCCCGGCTCAGTGTCGTCCCCTTCCTAGGCCTCGCTGTCGTCCACCGCCCTGGTGCTCTCCGCGTGGCGTGGTCAATGTGGTCAAGGAACGACTTCCATCGGACGAGTACTGTACATGGAGAGGCTGACAGCTGGGTCCATGGCGGCCGCAAGGAAATGCCTCCTTATTACGCGCAAAATAATTATTCCTCCACCTGACAGCAGGGACCCACCGTACGGTCACTGTATTTCAGGAAAAAAATGTTTCCCCCATGACTGCTGGGACCCACGAGCTACATCTTCACATGCAAGGAAGTGCGTCCGGGCAAAAAAAACGATTCGCCCCTGACTGCTGGGACCCACCAGCTACCTCTCCGCACGCAAGGAAGTGCGTCTAGGCAAAAAATGATTCTCCCCCCTGACTGCTGGGACCCACCAGCTACATCTTTGCACGCAAGGAAGTGCCTGACAGTCAGGACCCACCTAGTCGAAGCATACGTAGCGTTGTCATTCTGGTCGCGAACATGTACGTACATACTGGTCGATGTAGAGGTGCGCACATGTCGTAGTAGAGGCACGCACGTAGCATGTACACATACGTACAGCGGCCAGGGTGCAAGAAAGTAAATATGGCCACGTACGTACATATGGGCGGGGTCTCGAACGCCTAGTCGTGCATACGTACGGCCAGGGCTCGTGTACATGGCTGGGTCGGAACAGAGAAACTGCATCGTCTTGTTCATGGGGAGGCAACGGAATGCATCGTGTTCATCGGGAGGCAATGGAACGCGTGGGAGCCAACCGGTTTGGACGGAACAGCCGATGGAAATGAGGCCTGGTGTACCGTAGAACGGAGGAAACGGCCTTGTGTTCGACCGGCCACATTCGAAACGGGATCCTGTTCATCAGGAGGGGTCTGGCGTACCACAAAACGGAGGAAACAGACTTATGTTGGACCTCCTACGGTCGAAACAGGGTCCTGTTGATTGGGAGGGGTGTGGCATACCGCAAAACGGAGGAAACAGACTTGTGTTGCAGTGCTACGGTCGAAACGGGGGTCCTGTTCATTGAGAGGGGTGTGGCGTATAGCAAAATGGGACTCCACAGGATATTGTTCATCTCCAACATCGACCTCCTCCTGCCTCCACGGGCTACTGTTCATCCACTATCGACCTCCTCCAGCCTCCAAATGCGACTGTTCATCCACGGGCTCCTGTTCATCCAGCCTCCACCGCGTGCTACTCCACCAGCTACTGTTCAACCAGGCCTCTCCACGGGCTCCTGTTCAACCACCCCTCCACGGGCTACTGTTCATCTAGCCCTCCACCGTCTACTGTTCAACCAGCCCTCCATGGGGTCGTCCTGTTCATCCAGCCCTCCACGGGGTCCTATTCATCCAGTCCCAACCGGCTCGATCGATCGGGGTCATGTTCATCCAGAGGCAACACCACGGGGTTCGGTTCATCCATCCCCACCGGGAACTGTTCATCCAAACCCCCCCCCCACCCCCCAGCAACGCTCACTGTTCATCCAAAGGCAGCATCGACCGGCTTCAGTTAGCAGCAGTAGCGAAGGAATCACTCGGGTTTAGTAACGTAGCTAGTGCAATCGCTCGGGTTCAGTTAGAGTCCAACGCCTCGCTCGGATTCACTTAGAGCCCAACGCCTCGGACACACGCGCGTCGTGTATGAGAGAAACGCGCATCGCTCGGCGCCCGACCACCCACCGTAACCGGGAACTCCCCGAAATTTTCCTCGCCCTCGCTTCTACCATGGTTTTTTCATCATGGACGGCCCAAAGAATGTCATGCAGCTGCGTCTCCGGACCGCCCAGGATGAAAATCCCATTTTCTGTCATGATATTTTGTCATAGAAGTAGAAGCCCACCACATCTATGATGATACCGGGTTTTGTCACAATTATCGTCTAGAAGTGTCATAAGTATGACGGAAAAAAAATCGTTCGGCCCAAAATGTCACAGATGTGTCTTTTTTTGTAGTGCTACAATAATGATTGTTGTGAAGTCAAACCATTTGAATTAGTTTCTCTATTTTAATAAGATCTACAATCATCATTATTGTCAAGTTAAACCATCATTTGTGTATTATCTTCACAGCACACCGCATGATTACTCTCGAGTTAGATATGAACTATGTGTACTATATGAACTCGAACTCGATTTTTTTAATCCTCTTTATGTTGATTTCAACTCACAGTACATTTCAAGATCTAGCTAGATCTTCATAATCTAAACCATGTCTCATATGTATAATGTGTTTATCACATAATGTATGGTGCCCCGCCCCCTATGCCTACAAGTATTTAGATGTGAGTTGCAAACACCACACATTACCACAAATTCAAATAAAAAGTGAGATTGTTCAATATATAGTATTGTTTAGATTGCTCGATATTTAGTTGTAAGCTGCAAATGCCACACATTATCACAAATTCAAATAAAATGTGAGATTGTTCGATGTATAGTACGGTTTAGATTGTTTGACATTTAGCTGTGAGATGCAAACGCCATGCATTATCACATTATGGTATAACATGTGCAAAACCACAACACGCGTATCATCGCTATATTCATGCATGCATATGTTTATACACTATGATCTCCTATTCAAATATATGAATCCACTTTCATATCAAATTATGATCTTTGTTAGTCTCTTACACCCACACAATCCTCTAACCTTTGTAGCTAGCACTAACTTTCTCTTGTGCATGCACACGCCCTCCTCGCCCTCCCCCTCCCTCAGCATTCTATCCATCGTGCACATTCATTTTTTCTTTAGGTCGTTCTCCCACAGTCTCCACAACTTCTTTCCGACACACACCGACCGATAAACCTCTCCAGCGATGTCTGTCTACAACATACACATGCACCTTCCATCTCCTCCTTTCTGTGTCCATGCCTCGTGTCTCTCATACGGTCCCACACACGTGTAAACTCTCGCCCCTCTTTTCCTCGATCTCGCAATCGCACACTCCTCCCCCTATCTAGCTAGTAGCTCAGCCTTTCGCACCACCTCCTAGCTCCATTCTCTTTGTCTATCCGTATCACTTGGCCTTATTTGCCTCTAACAAATGGATGTACACCAACCAATCTCTCGCTATACATATAGCTAGCTAGGTCCTTATAACTCGTTTTTCCCCACGCGTCGATCAATCTACCTCATTAGTTATGTCTCACCCTTCCTCCGACAAACAACAATTGATCTACCGATATAGGTAGGTTTGCTTACCAAACACATGGTTCCCCTTCATCATCCATGCATGTGTCCTGACAAATCTATCACGCACAGGCACACACAGAAACACATCCCCACTCTTATTGATAATATTGCAGTTCTACCCTGTTTGTCTAGTAGGCCTCTCCCACCATCTTCGAGAAGCAACTCCATCACCCATCCAGCACTCTACCCTCTCCCTTCCTCTCTCCTCTCTCTCTCTCTCTCTCTCTCTCTCTGTCCCATCCTATTTCCCGTCCTTAAGTTATGTATGGATGTCGACTGATATCCCTCAAGACATAGCTGGGTCTCTCCTTCTCAACACATATACGAGTCGTTCTACCTCTCTAGTTAGGCCTCTGCCTCCCCCTCCCCCTCCCCAACGAACACACACACACACACACCGATACATAGAGCGCTCTAGTCATGTCTCCCTGCCACACACAAACTTGACATGTACCCTCTGACGTTCCGGTAGGTCAGTTGCCCTATATCTTTGACTTGCACACACACAATTTCGATGGCTCTCTTCATCGATCTCACACCCACCCACTTTATCCTCTCTTCGACTCTATCATATCTATGACCCCTCCCTCTCTTCTCGTGGATCGCCCCGGCCCTCTATATATGATATGGATAGGCCTCTATTTCACACACATTGCATGCAAAATTTTGTTTGAGATGTCATTGACACATATTCCCACAAATACATTCATGAAATGACACCCCCCCCCAAACAAAAAACACTCATGAACGCACACGCCATCTGTCTAGGTCTGTATCTCTCTCACACACACCCATGTAGGTGGGGGACGTGCATGAAGAGAAGAGGTGCATGCACGGCGCACGTACTCCCGTCTCTGTCCCAACCACACCCGCGCAGGTACACGGTGGAGCTCATTTCTGTATGAAAAGGCAGCCCACGTGGTGATTTGACACGTGTACTGGTTGTTCACTTGATGGAGGATCGTCTACAACAGGGTGAACAAACAAATTGCAACTTGATGTGTTATGTTAAAAAAGAGGCAAACCATGTGGGGCCTACCTCAGAGGCAAGACTCTATACACTGGAGTACTTTTTATGTGTCCTATCAACTCGCAGAACGAGGAGAAGCTTGCTTAGTACGCCATCTCCCCCACCCATGGGCGCAGTGGCTCGCAGGATGAGGTGAAGCTTGCTTACTAGTACGCCTTACGCCCGCTCCATCGCCCACGTGCGCGGTGGCTCGCGGGACGAGGAGACAATTATACTACTCCCTCCGTTTACTCCTCGTACCTACCTTGGTTAGAGAGATTATAATATTGTTTGGAATATATGTCCTTTAGTAGATTTCAATATGAACTACTAGTACATACTCCAAACACTGATGTGTATAGACGTATTTTAGAGTGTAGATTCACTCATTTTGCTCCGTATGTAGTCCATATTGAAACGAGCGTAATAGTACGCACTCTCCCTCGCCCCTCGACCCTCGCCCACATGGTGGACGTGCATCAATTCATTCATCTCGTGTAGCCAGAACGATATATACTGTAGTACTATTATTGCTCGACTTCCTGAAGAGGCGTAGAGCCAATCGCAAGGTTAATATTTTGGAGATGCCAAGCGCAAGGTTTATAGGAGAACGAGTAGTAGGTGCTGCGTCATTTATAAATAAAAAAATTTCTTCAGTGGCACGTACACAATATAAATAGGTTCATATGGAGAGAAAAGGAAACCGCTCCACTATATACATAGGCAGGACGGGCCTACACGGTTGCTTGTTGGGGTTGCTCTCTTCACACTCTCTCGCACAAAACGATTGTGGCCACATCTCTAACATCCCAGCAGGCATGGGGTGGATGCTTAGTGTAGATGCGGTCGTCGTCGTCGACGGCAAAAACCCACTGTCGCCACATCCTGATCAGGGATCCTCGCCGTTCTCTCTCACAAAGCCGGTGAGGTTGCCTTTGTCCCTTGCTCGCTACCGCGACGTGGGCAGTTGCCGCCTCCCGCTGCCCTCCTCTAGGTTGAGCTACGTCCCGACATCCCTCAGGTACAACTCCCTTTACAGCCGGCTTGCACCACTGCTCCAGTTGCCCACATCACTCCATGTGGATATTTGTCTACTTCTTTTCCCCGCACATACCTCTACTGGCTTCTACGTACTGTATTTATGATGAGTTTATGTCTCATCAACTAGTCCCAGTAATCTTATTCTAATCACGCTTCTTCAATTTCTTTGCCACAGGGATGCTCATCTCGATTTTGGTGAAACTGCACAAAATGATCCGATGGTCAAAGGGTTGCAAACTTCATTTCTTTGGAAGCTCCAACGTTGCCAGCAAATTAAAGCCTGGTTAGGATTTACGGTTCAAGGCTAGGGACTGCATGGATCATTTTTTTTTCTTTAGCAGTCTCTATTCCAAAATAAGTGTCAACTTTAGTAGTAGTACAACTTTGTACTAAAGTTTGCATAAAGTTGAGACACTTATTTTGGAACTGAGGGAGTACATATTGGCTATGATCTGTTAATCATTGAGATGCAATAGCATGCATGTTAGTCTCCTTTGTATTTGATGAAATGTTGCAACGGGCAACCTTAGACACAACATACATGAAACAGAAGCTGGAAACTTTATAGCATTGTACAAATTTATCTCGCTGATAAATTATAGTACGTACTATACTAGTACTATCTAAAGAGTTAGGTCTCGCACGGTATCCAGAAAATATGGTGATAGTGTGAGGTGGTCCATGTAATCACTGAGCCTGTGTGTTTCCACTGCTCTCGCACTCCTCCGCTGTAAGAATGGAGAAAATTTTAATCTAGTAGTAACTCCTTTCGCCGAAAGCGTGGGACATCCAGTAGTCCTACCACCTCAGTAATAATGACCAATGAACCGTCAAATCACATAGACCCAACAATAAGTTGGACGGACAAAGCAACCATCACTCTTGAATCCGCTTCTCCCTTCAACGCAGGCGCCAATGAGAGGTCGCGTCCGCTCTGCCCGGGCATGAATGTGGCATCGATTCTTTGGAGCGGCGCTGACCGTTTCAGGCGGGAAGCACGCGCGGGCAATGGAGGGGCTTTGGGTGGGCCAGGCTGATCAGGAGCGGGCATGCAGCTGTCCGCCTATCCCGACCGGACGCCCGGAAACGAGAGGATGCACCGACTCTCGTGGCTAAATCATACACTACACACCATCTCTCTGTAGGAGTAGGTCGATGTGTCGCTCTCTAACACACACATGCTATTAAACACACACACCCGTGCGCGTGCACACACACACACATAGGTTCATAGAATAGGAATATCGTGCGAGTGCGAAGCCACAGGAAGTGAGATATAAATGGAGTACGTAGAAGAAGAGAAGAGGTGATGACTATTCCATCAAACCTAGATTGAGGAGTAGTACTCCCTCCGTCTAGGTGTTAAGTCATCTTACGGAAACCAGATATTCCCAAAAAGTTTAGGCGTCGCCCATTAACTTCGCATCTCAATCCACTCCTGGCCTCGTTGCTAGCAAGCGTTGTTACTTAGGGAGCGTTTGGATCCTTAGCAAGAACATCTTATAGCCTAGCCGGGCAAGGTTAGGCATTTAGAACTGTTAAAATATGTTAGCTTTTGTGGGCCAACTAGCTTGGGTGGTCTAGAAAAACCTTGCTAGCTCAAGAGAGCCAAATCAGCTCGCTTCCGACGGCAAACTTTGCGTATTAGTAACATGGACTAGTAATATATGCATGTTACTAGTCCAAGTTACTCACCACTATGACCAGCCTAAGCAATGTAACCAAACTCTCCTTACTCTGCCTTGTTATATCCCCCGGAAACCCAATGCATGGAGCGCAACTACGTGTTGATCTATCAAGAAATCAAAGTCGGCTTGCATGCGAGTTAATACGTGGCCATGCATGGTAGCTAAAACGACATCTCTTAGTTGTTGGGATTAATTGTTGCGTTTAGAGACAGAAATCAGGGCTTTGATTGGAGGAAGGACCGGACAAGTTTCTCCTTCTCCTCCAATCTGCTTGCACCTTGGTCCCGCTGCACCTTCTAACGTGACTTATTACACCTAGATAGAGGGAGTAGTACGAGATACAATGGCACACTGACTTATGTCGAATACAAGTGCCCAAAATTGTGTGCATGTTATAATAAGGATTCACTTAAAATAGTATGTGAGCGAACAGATGGATCAATTGGACAGTGTTCACGAGCAGTAGCGAGATGTGTGAGGTAAGATGCACCACTGGCGCTTTTAATTTTTCTTATTAATTTGTTTGTTTCACCCTCTGACTGGTGGGACCCAACGTACTACGTGGAGAGAGGTAAGGTGACTAAGGCTGCATTATTTCTATACTACCAACACTACTTTAAATCCCAAAATACCTTAGACTAGTCACAATGGATAGTAACTTAGACTAGTAACATGCATATGTTACTAGTCTATGTTACTACCTCTATAGTGGGGAGTAACATTGTGTGGTATCATGCAACACTTCATTTATTAGATTGTAGACTCATTTTGTCTTGGTATGTGTGATGTTACAGTAACTAGATATGTTACCACATGCCTCTCTTTCCTTATTAAATTACTTGCCACATCATCTATTTTGCCTAAAGATGCATGATGTTACCACCTATGTTACTCCCACTGTGGATAGTCTTACCACCAAAGCCACATGACGCGATTATGATTTAAATCTCAATGACTCCCACACAAAAAAAAACACGGCATGCTTGTCACACGAATGCAGGAATGTATAAAAGGTTATTTTCCTCTTGTTGAAAATAACGGGAGGGTGGTGTAGCTGGTTACCCTGTTCGCCCATCAAATTTGAGGTCTCCGGTTTGATAACTACACTTGAGCATAATTTTGTTTTTGTTCGACTTCTTTCTTCCACCCAATGACAGGTAGGCCCCGCATGACAGAGAGAGAAAGTGAACTGCGGCGGTGCCAGGAGGATTCTTTGACTGGTCAAAATGGATGGATATGGAGCTATACGATCTCGTAGTGATCGTATAATCACCTCATCACGTATACGTTGCAGCCTCGGTGCTTGTTTTTTAGGGTTTGCACTCTTCACACTCTCTCTCTAGTATATATATACACGCTGGAGCCTCAACGCTTGTAGTTGCTCTCTTCACACTTTCTCACCCTCTCCAGATATAAACAAGACTTCATTGGCCTCTCTCTCTCTCCTAACTGCTAGTCAAAGAGCCGGCAGGATCCGTCCGCCGATAAGGGAAGGAGGCTTAACGTTGTCGCTGTCAGCGAGGGAGGGAATCCACTACCAGAGCAGTTGTTCTCTTTCACCCAGCAGCGGCGCGGGAGGGCCTTCGACCCCTTCTTCTTCGATGACGTACATAATGTGGGCCGAACGGCCTCCGGTCACCCACCGAACCACACCCCAAGAACCTTAAGGTATAATTTACTTATTCCACATGCATCGCTCTAGCTGCATGTGGGCTTTTTCTGCTTCTACACTTGAATCTAGGTGTTAGATCAAATAGGAAAGTAGTGGGGAAAGTTGTATAGCATGAAGCTAGGACGTGGTTCAAAGAGGAAAGGAATGGGGGAAAGTAGTGGGGAAAGTTGTATAGCATGAATCTAGGACATGGTTCAAAAAGGAAAGGAAGGGGGGAAAGTAGTGGGGAAAGTTGTATAGCATGAATCTAAGACGTGGTTCAAATAGGAAAGGAATGGGGGGAAGTAGTGGGGAAAGTTGTATAGCATGAATCTAGGACGTGTTCAAAGATGAAAGGAAGGGGGGAAAGTACTAGTACATACTGGCTATCCAGCACCTACGTTGGTTGAAAAGGGAAAACAATGACAAACGCAGTACGCACATCTGTAACGAACTGATCTTTTGTTTCGGGGGACAAGGCTGTAGAGTTTGAGCGGGACTACATTTGCTGCGCTCACATAGGGAAAGTTTTCTAAAGATAACAAAACTGGAACCAACACAAATATGCTCCTTGGTTGTTTGTTCTTTGTTGCAACAGACTGTGCATCACCCCTTCATACATCGGTAGATGCACATGGTGCTGGTGCGTCCACTATCCCGTGCAACTCTTTAGTTGTTGTTAATCTAAGGCTCTGTTTGGTTAAAAACTCCCTAGTCCCTACCTGCTTGGTTCCAGGGACTAAAAATGGACTAGAGGTTATTAAATGAGATGCAAAAAGACCATGTTACCCCTAGTAATGAACTAATAGAGACAAGGTGCGATGCGGGGCAGGGGCAACTATTGGAAAAAATCCCAAAAAGACTCTCCCTCGGGGTCTTCTTTCTTTAGTCCCAAATGCCCACTTTTAGTCCCTAAAAGTCCCTCATGTTTGGTTTAGATGGGAATGACACAGAGTTTTTTTAGTCCCTACACCAAAATGTCCCTGTAAACAAACACCCTCTAATAATGCCGCTGGAAAATTGATGCAATGCCACAGTTAAAAGCAAATTACATGTTTAACGAATTTTATTGTTAATATAATCTCTCTGTTAATATTAATCAATGCCACCATTTGAGAAATGCTACTGTCTTGCTTTCTTTCCCATTTAGATAAGTTAGATGCTTCTTTTTGTTGGCTTCTATGTCATCCACCGTTATTGACCACTAGTTGTTTCCTTTGCACCTTTGTGTAAACAGGGTTATCTACTTCACCTCGTTGCTACTGTGACCTTTTGTTGAACTACACAAAACACTTTTATTTTAAGAGTGTTTTGTGCAGTTCAACCAAAATGCCACACTGACAATGTTGCTTGATTGCTTGATCTTAGTGGAACTACACAAGAGGAGATCTTACTTCCTATCCGTGTTGGCAAATTTGGTTCATATCTTCTTCTTGTGAGTTGTTTGAATTCCACGTCATGAGAGGTCAGTACTAGCCTTCTTTCACATGATTGTGCAGTGTGCTTTCATATGTTGTGCTACTTGTACGGTAATGTTGCTTGATTTTAGTGAACTGCACAAATAGAGACAAGACTTCCAATCTGTGTGTGCACCGTAATATCCCATTGAGGTAACATAAGGATATTTCACAACTGTTGGCCTGTATTTTGCCACTTTCATCAGAAAATTAATGCCGTTGTTTAGTGCTATACTTGTGCTCCCTAATTGACATGCCAAATCTTACATTGAAGGCGAAGCTTGTCTGCTATTGAACCAAGTGATGAAGGGGAAGAACAAGCAAAAGAAAAACAAAAATCAACTCCCGATGCTGTAATGAAGCACTGGAACTGTGATGACACAAGTAATGGTATAGTTCTGCATCTTAATTTATTGCTGTGGCTGGAACGAGCAATTTTTTTGCCATTGATTTGATGCCACTCTTAATGTAATATGTACTTATCTCTACTTGTGCAAGCAGGGATCTTCTTTGAAGATACCATATATTTTAGTGGAATTGCACAAGAAGATGTTGGAAACATTAAACTAATCGAGGAGTATATAGTAAGCATGGTAACCACAGTAGATAGCAACAAACACTACAAAAAAATACACTTCCCTGATGATACGTGTTTGTCATAGTAAGTCGCGTTTTTTGTCATGCATGTACATCCATGACAAATTTATGACAGAATCAAGATAGCCATACATGTGCTGTCGTCGTAGAAGTGTTCCATGACATTACCAAAATTATCATCACGGAAGTGTCCACTTCCATGACAATAAATTGCGCGTCACACAAGTGCTTTCATCAAGGGTAAACGACACGTGGCATCCACCGTAACGGAACGCCGTTAAGCTATCGGGTCGGGTTTTGGATCCGATAACCCGTTAACAGCCCCGACCAATGGGAAATTTCCACTTGTAAAATTCATATTGGTCGGACGAAACACGTGTCAGCTCGTCAGTGGGTCAGATAGGCGCCTATGATATGTCGACACGTTCCACGGCCCACCACTGGCCCATTTAGCTTACAAAGACGGCCTGTTTGACTTGGTCAAAAGTTAATGGACTGGCCCATGAAAAGCCTGTTAACGGTCTCTTTGCAAATAGGCCATTTTATGGCCCGTTAGGCACTAAAGGAAATCAGCCCAACAACGTCATGTGGCCCGTCGAATATAACACCAGCCCATTTCACTTTCGGCCCATATATGGCCCACGACGTCTTTCGGCCCATATGAGGCCTTCGTATCTTACGTCCCTTTACAGGCCCACGGTGACTCTAGCCCATAATGAACAGTAATTTTCTTTGTACCCGTTAACGGCCCGTGATTTACATGGGCCATTTCCAGCCCGTGTTAGCTTTCGGCCTATTGACGGCCCATACGTTCTTGGGCTCCTTTTCGGCCCTCGATTACTTCCGGCCCGTTACTGCCTGTTCCCCTAATGGGCCAAATTCGGCCCATGGCAAGAGTCGGCCCATTACTGGCATGTTCCCCAAATGGGCCAAATTCGGCCCATGGCAAGAGTCGGCCCGTTACTGGCCTGTTACCCTAATGGGCCAAATTCCGCCCATGGCAAGAGTCGGCCCGTTTTTGGCCAGCCCGTCCTATATTCTGGCCCATTAACGACCCGTTATGCCTGTGACAGAATTAAGCTTTTGCAGTCCTACGGCCTGTTAACGGCCCGTTACCGTGCTAGGCCGATACCAATTATGCCCGATTACGGCCCATGTCGACCCATTTATCCGACGGCCCTAGGCCCATTTATCGACGGCCCGAGGCCCACCGATTACAGGCCCATTTATCGACGGCCCGTAGGAGACCCATGGATCCTACGGCCCGTATATGGCCCATGGGTAGTTGCGGCCACTAGCAAACCAGGGAAAAAGAAGACTAGGAAATAAATAAGGCCCAAACTAACGCTAGGCTATTAAGGCGATTGCACAGATTACATCCGCTCGGCATCAAAGATCGCCACCAGTGCAAATATAGGGAACACCCTACACTATACAAAAAAGGCTTGCTGTTTTCTTCAGCCGGTGGCTGCATGTTAAGAATAAATTTTGTATCGCACCAAAATAAACTACAACTATATAACAAAAGGAAGGTTGGCATAAAACTTAACAGTCTAGCAGATAAATGCACCACCAGAAGTTCGGAAGCTCGCTTCATTTGACCTGACTATTACGTTTTCATGTTGTATTATCTGATGGAACACCATAACCCTCGCCTTCATTTCCCCTAGGCTCCTGAACAACATAGCAAATGTCTGATAGTCTGGTTTCAAAACCATGCATATCTTGACGACATTGAGCAATGTTTCTCCTTGTTTCACAAAGGGCCTCTGTTAGGGAATGGACTTGTGTCTGGAGTGCAGATACAACATTGCTTTGAGCTTGCATATCTTGATCGTGAGGCAGTTTGGACGATATTGCCTTAACAACCAACCCAGTATTACGCAGGAACGTGCTTTTGGCACTGTTAGTGGACAGGTACTGACCCACTGCAGCAAGAGCTGACATTGCGATTATAGTTTCCTCGCCACCTTCAGAAGGTGGCGGTTCCACCATTTTTTCCATAGCTTGCTGAAAAGTTGAGGTTTTACATTAGTAGTACCAGAACAGAAGATATTAAGGAGGCAGAAAAACCAAACAAAATAGCTTTGGTCTACATACAGAACTTATTATGGTGAACCCATGTAAAATATTAGTTGTATTTTATTGCAAAGTACATAATAAAACCAGGTTCCAAACATATGACAATGTACCATCGCTAATGTATTGTCTATTTCTTCACATTGTATTGAGGGCTAAGGATAAAGAGACGAAGTTTATAATACGGTAAGCATAGTATGACATCATTCATATCACAAAACAACTGAGAATAGACAAACAGGCAATTGTAACATTGTGTGGGCAAGTCCAGCACAGAACTAGATTACGGGTCAAGATCAAAGGAACATCACTCCTCCCTTTTAAACCTTGTAAGGTGCAATGATACGCTAAGACAATTGTGTATAAAATTGAAAAGAGTAATAGACATTGGCTGCAAACCATGCAGTTCAAGGCACAAGTCAGAGTAAGTAGTAGTTAAAAGGCATGAGGATTAAGGACTTACAACAGCGGCTTTGACTGGTGTAGTCATGCCCTTCTTCTTGCTGGTGTGACAGTCCTTGAAGATTTCCACAGCATTTGGTTCAAGTACTTTTTGGTCCTTGCGGGCTTTCCTCTGCATTTCGAACAAGTCAATATAGATCTGATAATATGGTACAACGAAAAGAGTGAAACAGCAGCTAATTACAAGAGCCTCGCAGTGTGCAATATAGCTACGAGATCCTGTCGTCTGTTGGAATTTCACATTCGTACGGTTGGCCTTGTTCTTTGAACAGTTCACCTACAAGAAGATAGATTTGTGTGGCACATGCGTCAATAGGACTTCAACATGTGATCTGATCACATATATATAATGTACCTGATACTTCGGATCAGACCAGTGTTTAACAAAGCCCCTCCAGTCTTCATCCGATATATTTTCCACTGGAGATGTTTGGGAAAGTTCACTGTTAGCCTTGCCTTCAAAGTGAGTTTTCCTCAAGTTATACCGACACTGTCGCAGAGAAGACTTGAAAACATGCACTACTAGGGAAAAGCCTAGCAGCAGCGCGGGTTTTGGCCCTCTCAGTAGCGCGGGTATCGGCGCTACTAATAAGGCGCTACAGCTAACGTATAGCAGTAGCTCCTGTTGACCCACGCTACTGCTACACATGAATAGCTGCAGCGCTCTTTAGGAAAGGACGCTACTGATATTATCTGCCGCGCCGTTTACAGGGAAGCGCTACTGTTAAGTCGGCGCTACTGCTAAATCCCCCCCCCCTTCGCTACTACTAGTTTTATTAGTTTTTTCCCTGCATATTTGTTTTTTATTTGTTTTGCATTTGAATAGGCTTTATACAATAATCTTTAGCATATCATCCACATACAAATGTAATCATAGCATATACATACAATTAGTCTCATCAAATCATGTCATCATCATAATCATCATCCAACACAAAGTGGTCTCTCGTCATCAATCTCGAAAATAGCGATACAAGTCTCGATTACTTGCAAATACATCGTCATCCATCTAAACAATGATATACGCAAGAATAGCTATCACTTTGAGTACATGAGTTCGTATCCCTCTCTCGCATTAGCGTGAACCTAAACTAAGTACTGTGTGTCGCTCGGAAATCGAAAACCGGTACACCTGGGCCTGACACTCCGGCCACTTGTCGTATATATACTCCTGGCGTAGCACTTCTTCGCCATCTATGATCTATGCACCTGCATCGTCACATGAGTCGATGATATGCAACATATATAGTTGAGCAACAGAAAGAGACAGACTTGGCAAAAATAGAAACAACATATCATAAGCATAAATAACAAAGTTCATCGTACCCAAAATGACCTAACTAGAGTGATTTTCGCTAGTCGAGGAGGAGGACTGTTTAACTACATTACAAATAAAGTTTCACCGTGCATAACTCAAAGTTTTGTCATAAAAGAAAGTATGGACTAAACGGACACATTTTCATATATCGACAATCACTCCATCATGTCGTGCCATCCATCCAAGTCAGGGAGATAGTCATCGAGCTTAGTGAAAGGCTTCATGTCGAGACGCTGAGAGGCTATCCATGTTCGGACGTCTTCCCGCGACATTTGTCCTTCTGCATGGAACATCCCTGTTTTTCCGACGACCTCATTCATGATGATTTGGGCAAGTTCGCGCTGGATGTTATAGAACTCAGCTCGAAGTTGATGATCCTCGATATCTCCTATGTCCTTTGCCCATTGCAGAATATGGGCATCGCCAGATCTAGGTGCCATGTGAAGGTTCTGGTGATCCCATCGGTACTCCAGCATGTGGTGTAGGACATAGAATCCATCATTAAGAGAATCGTTTGGTTGCTGGATGCAGCAGAAGTCGGTCTTATGGCTGAAGGCGGCCCTGCCGCCCCTTCTCTTCTTGTCCCTAACCTCTCCACCCCTTGCTTGGTAGTAAAACATAGCACTGTCAAGAACATCTTTGATGTGGGTGTAATCCTTTTTGTGAATGTTCTTCGACGAGTCCAAGTAAAGAGCGTGGGAGAATCGGGGGTAGAGGATGATGAGGACGGCGCGCCCGCCGCTGCGCAAAATAAGTACACCTCAAATTAATTAGCCTCCACCATGCAAATGAATTATTGAAATCGAAGGAAGGATAGCAGCGCGGATGACTTACACAGGATGATAAGGCACGAGAATCGCCTCCTTGTCCTTATTGGCGAGCATGAAACTGATGATGTAATCCCTCGCGTATTCACGATGCTATGCACAGACTCCCAAGAAGCCCTCGTGCATGTAGTACGGGTCAGCGACACAGATAAAATGTATCTGCTCAACCCCAATGATGTAGTTCATGTGCAAGACATAAAGGCGGACAAAAGTAAAATCCATCTTCTTCACGTGAAACATGTCGAATATGTAATCGAATCGGAGGAAGAACTTATCCGCGGGGAAGCCGTCGACGTACGACATTTGCTGCGGAACGTTAACCACGTAGAGTGGGTATCCTGGATCTTTCGAGGCGATGAGGCCTTTCTCTACCCGCAGCACATCGTCATGAAGTCTCCTTAGATCACCGAATCTGGCCCGTAGCGTTGTTTCAGGTAGGATTGGTCGACCGGGGATATGCCATTTATCCGCATCGGGGATATCTACACGGTCCTGAAGCCGAGGCTGCTGAGGCGGCTGGATCATAGAATCAGCTTTTTTGCCTTTCCTCGCTCTCTTCCTAGGCTTCTTTACCACCGGATGGTCGTCAATAACACGTTGAGACGGTAATTCAGGCATCGACTCATGATGCTCAAACCCTGAGGAGGCGCCAGTATAGACATACTGTTCAGCGCCATCGTCATCCTCATCCTCATCCATGGCGACGTCATCAGCGACTAATGGAGCCACCTGCTTACCCCGTCCGCTATCACCCAACCTGACACCCGACGCTAATTGGGTAGGTGGGGTGTTGATGTTCATACCTTGCTGAGGCTGCGTGCTCGTGGGTGTGCTCCCGGCCGCCTCCAGACGAAGCAGACTCTTTGGCCACAACAGGACCCACCCATTGCAACAATCACCAAGCCGCCGCGGGGTCTCGTCGTCATCCCCCACTAGTATTAGAGGAGGCAAATTCTCGTGGCCCGGTTTGACACTGGCCACGGAAACCTTGAAGACGTTCGGGGGGATCGACCGGCTGTGGAACAATGGTTCCTTCGGCTCCATTATCGTCCCCTTCCCCACGTCCACCTTCTGTTCACCGATGGTGTACAATATGGTGCACGGGGTTTCGTCGGCCTGCAAAGAAAAGTCTGCGACGTGAGACATCCGAAAGGCAACGAAAATGGGAGATTATACATTTATATTGAAGGGGGCCGGTGTGGCAGATATCGTGAGGGCGTCGAGCTCAGCCAAAGAGGAGGCACCACCGAGCACGTCCGGTGCGGCAGCCGGTGCGGGAGCCGGTGCGGGAGCAGGTGCAGGAGCCGGTGCGGGAGCATGTGCTGCCAAGAAGTCAGCAAGGGGAAAGTCCTCTGCATTTTTTTTTGGATTTTCCCTTGTCCAAAAGTGAACGCCCGTCACCAAGGAAGTAGATGTATCTGCAATCGCCTATTTTGCGGCAGCTACCGCTGTTGCAACTGTCTGAGATGATTTCTTCTCAACCGCAATCTCAACCTTCTTGTCGATGCTTTCTTTAGTTATCCTCCGTCTTTCCTTTTTCTCCTCCGTGGTCTCATGATAGTACTTCTTCCACGTGGCGCCGTCTCCGACACCGTGCACGCGTCCATACGACGGTCGAGTATCCACCGGTTGTTGTTTCAATATGTTCAACGCCCAGTTAAATGGAGTGTCCCACTTGGGCCTCGCCAATGCCTCAGACGGCGAGTCGCTTTCGGCCGCAATCCGGTGCTGCTCTCTCTGCAAAAGGCACAAGGATCGTTTACAAATATGACTAACGTGTGCAGTCGAATTGATCAGAAACTAAAATTACCAGCAGTCTCATGAACTTCGTAATGACCGGTGTTGTCTCATAAACCTTCTTCAGTGGGTCCCAACGGTGGCGGGCCCTCAGGACGTCACGCTCCTGCGGGATGGTGAAATCCGCCAAGGGGTCTGGGATGCCCAGACTCGCGGCTTCCGCGTCCTCCTTGGCCCATTTGGACCTCTTTCCGCCGTAACCACGGCTTCCGAGGTAGTGGGTCCCAATGTTCCTCTTTTGAAGCCCCTTCATGTACTTAGACTTTTCTTTGGCAGCTTCGGCCTCGCAAGCCTCCTTGAATATTTGAAACTGCTCTTCCGTGATTGTCGGACTTTCCTTTACAATCTCGGAGTATGGTTCCCCGTCGTTGATCTTTGCTTTCACTCAATTTTTCTAGGCGGCCAACGCGTTGCTAAACTTGGTCATGGCGTGTTTGTTTATCTTCTTCATTGTCGGGTCCTTGTCTGGATCTTCATAATCCTTCTCATTCCGGCCCGGGAACAAGAATATCTGGTGAAACTTCTTTAGGAGGGAGCTCCTCATATTTTCTATCTTCTTTAGATTCTCATCGTTGATGGTCGCGGTTGTTCGTATGATGCAGCCTATTTGATTGCCGTAGCACGCGCGCGCTTCCTCGGGCGCCTTTGGCTCAAAATTGCCGTTGTCCACCTCCGTGACCACCAGTCTAGTAGTCCTGAGTTTGTTAGGAACCCGTTGCCTCTTTGCTTTCGGTTCTACACCGGCTCCGCTCCCCGAGGCAGCACCGGTCTCAGTGCCGGTCTCGATGCCGGTCTGAATCTCAGCGCTAGTCTCAGTCTCAGCACCAGTCTGCGTGTCGGTCTCAGCACCGGTCTGCGTGTCGGTCTCTTTCCCCGATGCCACCGGTGGGCCCAGCAACAACATATGTTGATCGTCGGTAAGGCTAAAAAATTCGTCTGCCGCCCGTTAGACGTCGTCGCAATCACCAGAACCCTGTCCTTCATCATTGCTAGCCATGTTTCCTATGATTAAATCTAGTCAATTAATTCTAGACCTAATAAAATGAATAATAACATAAAAAAGGACAATTGTTTTGAAGGAATGTTGACTCCTTCCTAGTGCGGCAAATCCCGGGCACTCGATATGTCCTAGTTTGTAACACAAGTCATGCCGAAATTCATGGGAAATTTCGGCATGACCTTTGCTAAAAAGTGGACAAATCGAGAACCTGAAATTTGCCGGAACAGAAATGAATCAACATTCTGGCAAAACATAGGCCACTCAGCATCATTCCCTGGAAACAAGAAAGCCACTTGGGCACAATCGAACAACTTCAATGAAAAGATATAACATGACCACTTCAATGAAAAATAAAATTTGCCTAAATTCTTTTCCTTGAAAAATAGTGGTCTTTTCAAAAATCAAAAACCTTTGCCAGTCTACTTAACCTAGCTTGTTAATCCAACGAACCTAATTAACCTACCTATTTAACCTAGTTAGTTAATCTAGTTTACCTAGATAATTAACCCTAATTAAACTAGTTAACGCAGCTAGTTCTCTGTCAAAGCCTAACATAAATTTTTGCACTAATTAACATGGATAATTAACCTAATTAAACTAGTTAACCTGACTAGTTCTCTGTCAAAGCCCTAACTAAGTTTTTGCACTAACCTAGATAATTAACCTAATTAAACTAGTTAACCTAACTACTTCTCTGTCAATGCCCTAACTAAATTTTTGCCCTAACCTAGATAATTAACCTAATTAAACTAGCTAACCTATGCATGAGAGAGAGAGGAGGGGTGGGGGCTTGCAAATGATGGCTCCGGTGGTGGCGACGGAGGCAGTGGTGGCGAGGGAGGCAGGGGCGTCTCCGGTGACGGCGAGGGAGGCAGGGGCGTCTCCGGTGACGGCGAGGAAGGTGGCGTCGACGGCGGCTCCGGTGGCGTTGACGAGGCCGCGCGGCTCCGTGGCGTTGAGGGCGGCTCCGGTGTCGTTGACGGCGCATGGCTCTGGTGGCGTCGTCGGCGGCGGCGAAGTGGGGCGACTGTGAATCGGGGGAGACGGCGGCGGCGCGCGTGGGGTGGGTTGAGGGATTTGGGGGAGAAGTGGTGGCCGGGGGGAAACGGTTTTTTGGCTAAGTCAAACTTAGCGGTAGCGCGTTTCGCAACAAGCGCTATAGCTAAGATAGCTATAGCGGTTTTCTGCAAAACGCGCTGCTGCTATAGCTATGTAAATTTCTTCCTTTTTTAATTTCCTATTCTGTTTCTATAGCGGGGGTCTAGGATACGCGCTGCAGCTACGTTAGCTATAGCGCCTCTTACAAACAAACGCTGCTGCTATGCCTTCCTCCGATTTTTCGCTTTTTCGTTTATTTTGCTTTACATTTTATTTTTCCCTTTCTCCTTTTTCTATTTCTTTCATTTTCATTTACATTTCTATTTGTTTTTCATCTTATTTTATTTCCGTTAGTAGTAGTGCTCTTCTTAAGAAACGCGCTGCTAACTATGCTCTAGCAGTAGCGCGTTTCTTAGAAGCCCGCTACTGCTATGCGTAGCCTAGCATTCTGCCAATGGGAATATTAGTAGTAGCGCTTTCTTTACCACAAGCGCTACTGCTAAGTTTGTATCTGTAGCGTGGTTTTTATTTGAGCGCTACTGCTATATAGCACTAGCGCAGTTTTTTGACCCGCGCTGTTGCTAAATTTCTGTGTATAAGGTTTTCCCTAGTAGTGATGGGTGCAAGCTTGTCTGGTTGCATCATCTTGGCTATCCAACTTGAACCTCATCTGTTGAAAATTATGGGAGTCTCATTATCAGCAACCTAGAAAGTATGGGACAGAGCAAGACGATATTACTAGTTTCCATACATAACCATACTTACAGATAAATGGTCGAGGAAGGTGTTGAACTGGGTTTCGTCTTTGTCATTCCTGTACTGAATCCATGTTGGGAGGATACGTACATGACACCTAACGGGAACCGTTGCCTCTGATCTAACTTGGCTGACTCTGTAGCATCACGTGGCCTTTTTAAACCTCCCTCAAAACGGATCTCCATTCTTCCTCCTCTAGATTTAGTTAACCTATCAGGCATTATCCCTGATGTTTGTTTCCTCTTGCGCCTAGGTGCTAGTCCAACAACAAACATCGGAAGTGTTAGTGTACATCAAACTGTGAGACTACATATCAAGAAGCATGCAACTGTAACTTGACTCCAGCAACTACCTTCTTGCTGTTGAAGCTCACAAGGTTCATCTGATATTGCCAACTCGTCTTATGTCAAGAGTGCTTGGGAAGTAGTGTCAGCTGGCAAGGGAGCTTGGGAACGTGCTGCTAGCTCAGTTGACGCACGAGTATGTTGTGCAACTGGTAGTGCTGTGGTAGGTGTTGCAAGAACTAGGGCTGTCTCTGCTTGTTTGGTGGCAGCTATTTGTTTCTGTTTGGCTTTTTTTGTAGTTCATGTAGCATGGGATGCCGTGTTTGTAGAATTTTCCACTTGTCATGGAATTAACACGTCAGATGTCCTTAGTGTGAGGACTTAGTCGTGAGGCCAATGCATCTATGTGGTAGCTTGAGAGGGGTTAAGCGGAATCGAGAGACGCAACACAAGACAAGGGTTTAGACAGCTTCGGGCCCCGGGAAACATCATTCGGTAAAAACCCTACATGTTGTTTGAGGCTAGATCTCATTATCATCACGAGGGAGTCACCGTAAACCGGCTCTCCTCTAGTTGTGTCTAGCCTTAGAGATTGTTTCTTGCTTGTCCCTCTTTGGGGAGCCCTGTCCCTTCTTATATAAGTTAAAGGGGCGGGTTACATGTAGAGTCCATCTCGGACTAAGACTTAAACTATTTTGACTTCCCTTCCTGGGCTTCTTAACGTCTGCCGGTTTAACATTGTCTGCCGGTTTAACATGGTCTGCCTGTTTTACATTGTCTGTCGGTTTAACATGGTCTGCCGGTTTAACATTGTCTGCCGGGTTATGATTGACTTAACACCTGCCGGTGCTACCATCTGTCTTAACTCTGCCGGTTTAACACTCGTCGGTTTACTATCTGTCTTAGCCATCTGACTTAACTGTCCGCCGGTTTAACACGCGCCGGTTTACCAAGTCCCAGTCGGGTTATGACTCCGGCTGGGTCATACCGCGGGGTATATCCCCGACACCGCTGGACTTTCACCTTCTATTGCACCATCAGTACCAGCAGAATCTGCAGGATTCATCCGCTTCTCATTCCCTGCCATTCTCTGTTTCTTCCTATTTCTCTGTGCCATGTTAAGTCAAGCCGACAAGAAAAACGAATAAAATTTAGTTCTTCGGAACAAATTGATGCGTGATGCAGACGAATAAAACTTTGATGTTAGACAACCACATTATAGGAGGATGTAATATGTATGAAAAATAGGATGGAAGAGATAACCAGAACTATGATTTGTAAACTAAGAAGAAGACATTTCACCAAATTAGAAGCAATGCAATGGAAGGTAGACACCATATAAAAGATGCTACAAATATCACTCTGCCAAGTTAACAGTGTCTCAGCATAAATGGCATTTAAACAAATGTGAAGTAGTACAAGAAATAAATCATATGCAAGATGCAAACAACATCACACTACCATGTTAGAGGTCTCTCGTCATTAGTGCCATTGCATATTCACAGCATTGCATATTCACAGCTTATGATTTGTAAACAAAGGAGAAGGCATTTCAACAAATTAGAAGCAATGAAAGCTAGACACCATATGAAAGATGCAAATAATATCACTCTACCAAGTTAAAATTGTCTCATCATAAGTGACATTTCAACAAATTAGTAGTACAAGCTAGAAAAGAATGTGAGATGTAACCTATATCACACTCGAAGGTCAAACGTGTCTTATGATAACTGATTGTTGCAGGTTACACAACAGTAGTAATTTGATGTAAGAACATGGTGTGATAGACAGATATTGTATGTTCTAGAAACAGGAACACGTGTCTAATTCAACAAAATTAGAAGCAATACAATCTAGACATCACACATAACATGCAACCACATATAACAGTGCCAAGTTAGATGGAGCACCAGTGATGCTGCACTAGGGGAGACGTGCTCATCATAAACACAGCTTTGTTGAGTGTCTATGCATGTGTTGTCTTGGAAATCATATTGGGGGTGTGGAGGAGTAGAAACTGTAGAGGCCCTCCGTTTGGAAGGAGCACCTTTATCCACTGCCTTGCTAACTTCCTTCTGCTTTATTGATTTTGAATTGTCAAGTAAAACCGACAAGAAAAAGCAATAAAATTCTCTCTTCAGAACTCATTCATGCATGATACTGACAATCACTACTTTGATGTAAGGCAAACACATGATACCAGGATGGAATATGTATGAAAAATAGGACGGCATGGCATGTTCACAACTATTTGTGTAAACTAAGTAGAAACCATTCCAGCAAATAAGAAGCAATGCAAGCTAGACACCACATGAAAGATGCAACCAATATAACTGCCAAGTTAAAAGCGTCCCATCATAAATGGAATTTCAACAAATTAGAAGCAGCGCATGCTATAAATCATATGAAACATGCAACTAATATCGCACTGCATATACTAAAGGTGTCTCGTCATATTGATTGATGCGGGATACAAAAAAACAATAGTTTTATGTAAGGACATGCTTAATAGACAGATGTACTATGTACTAAATACAGGAAGGCATGTCACATCAACAGGTATAATGTCACATTTACAAGAGTATAAGCTAAGCAGACTAGCACATGCATTTTAACTAGTTTGGAAGAATTACAATCTAGACACCATATGCAACATGCAACCACATATCACGCTGCCAAGTTAGAGAAAGCACCTGCAATGCTAGTGTAGGGGAAATGCTGTAATCAACTACAGAGCTGTGTTCACAATCTTCATCTAGCATTTCTGTTTCTTGAGAATCATGTCGGGAGGCTGACGCTGCATTCTTTAAATGAGGAGTAGTCCCCTTGCATGCCTGCCTCGCCATAAGTGATTGATGAGGGATCCACAAGAACATTAGTTTGATGTAAGAACATGGTTAATACACAGATGTACTAGTATGTACCAAAAACAGAAAGGCATGTCATATTCAAAGGTATAATGTGTAAGCTAAGCAGATGCAATTTAACCAAATTGGAAGCAATACAAGCTAGACATCCGGCTGGAGTGGTGAACATGATCATCTAGGACCTAAGAGCCTGGTGGGAGGCAGGCTGCTTCGCCACCATCGCGGCTTTTTAGTTGGCTTCCAGGTGATGCCTATCTTTGCTGGGCTTGTCACTGGCTCGGCCAGTGCCCTGACTAGCTATTTGTCTTCTGGTGCTCACGGGATGGTGGTTCATGTAAAAAATATCTTTCCTTATCTTAATAAAGACTGACTTCAGCCTTTCGAATACAAGCTAGACACCAACATGCAACCACATATGACACCGCGAAGTTAAAGCAAGCACCTGGGATGGTGGTTCATTGCGAGCGAGGTCATCAACTACAGAGCTACGTTTACCGTCTCCATCTACTGACACTGCACACTTTATAGCGTTGTAACGTGTCTTGCCTACCCGTATACCAAGCTAGAGCAACTTCTCTCTTTTCTTTGTTGCTTCTCTTTCGGCAGGAGAGTCTGAAATACCCTTGCATAAAAACACAATAGTGAGAGTATGGGTGAAGTGTGTGCAGAACTAGTGCACTGTAAAAGTAGCAGATAGCAGGTGGCTTAAAATAAATGACAGGAGACATATGATAGCTCTACAACATTGCATGGCAGGAGACATAGATTCTACTCCGTATGATTTTGTAATATATGAGCACAGGAAATGCAGGTACTCCTCCAGCACACCACCACATGTGGTCATATCTAAGATAACAGTCGACTGAAAATAAATAGGTCAGTCGATTTTTTTAATGAACCGTCCAATCTATATGGAACGGGCAGATGGCCTTTGTCTACCTCCCGTCAGTCACTGTTGACGATCTTTCACGAACCGCCAGCGACCACCGACCCAGACCAGTGCCTCCGCCGCCCCGCCCTCCCATCGACCTCACACCACCGCCGTGCTTGGCAGCGCCCACAAGCCATCCCTTTAATCCCGGCCGACCTCCAGATTGGGCGCCAGTAGCTCTAGGCCGCAGATGCCCCTAAGATAAACACCAAGGCGCTGCTTCCCCGTCGTAATAGTTGTACTAGCGCCTGTTACGCCGGGGAATGCTTCCGTTAATTGGGAATCAACTGGCTAGAAATTGAAATTCAGGGGGGCAACGGACCTCTAGCTAAGGTGAAATAGTATATGAGGAGAAACCTTGTGCATCGTGAGTTACTAGTAACATCTAGTATCAAGAAGAAGCGGTCAACTAGTGTCTTCTGTGGGATGAATACCGTGCAAGCAGAGACGTAAGATTTGCACGAATAAGGGAAGAGGAGTACCTTCTTCGGTTGCCGGTGCGGTCACCTCCACATGTTGTGTCGATCTTCTTGTTTTTACCGGGGAAACCGATGTTCTGGAGGGTGCAGGCTTGGACGAACCCATGGCCAAATTGTTGACTGTGTTGCCGTGGCTGTATGTCGGCGAAGGGTAAGCAGATCTAAGGCGGCGAAGGACGGCGTAGTAGGAACAGCTCCAGTGCGGTGGAGGGTGGCGAAGTTGGAGCGGCAGCGGTGAGGCGCAGGACGGCGTGGTTGAACTGGCTCGGGTACGGACGGCTCGACCTCGGCTTCAACTACTAGCCATGGAGGGCGTTGCGGTTGAGGTTGCGGTGGACGACGACATCGGGGTATCGGCTCCGGCGTGATGGAGGACGGCGGCGGTTGATGGGTGGGATGGGGTGGCAGACGGAGGACGTCGGGGTTTCGCGCCTAGTGGACAGGTAGTTTTGGCGCCCACGAAGTATGAATGGGGAATCGGACGTGTGGGGGGGAACCATGTTTCGGTCTGTGACGCGCTTGTTTTTGGCTTTTTTGAACAGAAGATGGGACGCGCTTGTTTGAAATTTGGGGAAAGTACAAACTTTGCCCCCCTCTTAAATTTCAAACCTACTGCGGGTCGGGGGTAGGATGGTAATCCCAGGTGTCCCAAATAGTGGGCGGGAGCGATTTCGGCCGCGCGCATGTGTGCTTAGGCGGCCATTGTGTATGAATGTTTTTCGGAGGCGGTTGCGTGGCATCTAGATGAAGCTACAAACCTACCCCGGTTTAGACCTTTGGACGTCGAGCCGGTAGGTTTCACAGGTCGGAGTTATTAGAAAAGTAATTTCCTTGTACTACCAAACATTGGTCTCACGTAGTTTCGGGCGAGTAGAGGCTCTTTTGGCGCTTCGTTCGAAATTTTGAAACACAAGCATTCACGTTTAGAGTACTCTTGAACTATGAGGATTGACCTAAATAGACAACGTTATATTTGACCTTGTATGTTTGAAAACCTCATTAAATTATCCACTTCCTTTTGAATTTTGACACTTGAAAATCCTATAACTACGATTATTTTGGAATGGAGGAGCTAAATTTGAATCTATTTTGTACACGACTACATATGCTATTATGTACAAAATCAGAGCAAAGATTGGTACCCTCATAGTTTAGGTATGGTTTACAAATGCCATGATATCAAATTCAAATAATTGAATGGACTCCATGTTGAATTCGATTATTTTAAACCATCTTAGGTTGAATTCAAATGTATACTAGTTCATAGGTAGCTATTTATAAATGTCCATTGTGTAACTTTTGTATGTATAATGTGCTTTACACACACAACATGAACTATACTCACGTTTATATTTGATTGCTAAAGCGATGCATTGTCTGGAGTTCAAAATACTAACTATGTGGATCAATTGTGTCGAATAATAATATAGACATGCTCAAATTCGATAGAATCTAGATGTCTGATGGATCAATCCTCATCGACCCTTTCTATATACATGGACCTGCCTACGTGTCTCATGTACGCACATTATCTTTACGCCTGTCTCTCACGCATTATCTCACACCTCTCTTCCTAATCGACGAGTATGATTCTAGCAGAGCATTCTGTAGGATGCCCCTTAAAGTTAGGTTGGATGAATAGTAATATCAGAGATAGAGGGGTTACCTTAGTCCGAGAACCTAGGGTTAAAAATCCTAGACGGCTTTGTCAGTGGACACAGAGTCCTTCACAATTCTGCTATCTTTGTCTTGTACAACTAGTCATCCATGGGTCTTCCTAAATGTGTCATGGGCCAACCAATGTGGTGCAGGACAGAACCGAACAAAGGGCCTCACCTCGACCCACCGTACCTCACGCGGTAACACACCCTCTGCCCCCATGTCTCATTATCTTCTCACACCCACACATACCAACACAAACACCACACACACAGAAAAATTCTCCTGGTGCCTCTATTCCCTCCCCCCTTGCATATACACACTCAAGAGAATGGAATCTCTTGTCGTGACGTCATATTCGTCTCTCTCTCTCTAGACCACCC